>NC_054703.1:29787084-29814142 GCF_016097555.1 Gigantopelta aegis | reverse complement strand
CAAAGAGTAATGATGTGTTGTTTTTCTCACATGGTATTGTTGTGTTACTCAGGGCAACAATGTGTTTTACTCACAGGGTAATGATGTGTTGTGTTACTCATAGGGTAACAATGTGTTTTACTCGCAGGTATGATATGTTGTTTTACTCATATGGTAATGTGTTGTTGTACTCACACAGTAATGTGTACCTGTAGTTTTACTCACATGGCAGTGTGTTGTTTTACTCAAATGGTAATGTGTTTTAACTCAGTGTAATGATGTATTGTTTTACTCAAAGGGTCATGATGTGTTGTCTTACTCACATGGTAATGTGTTGTCTTACTCACATAGTAATGTGTTTCTACTCAAAGTGTAACAACGTGTTGTTTTATTCACAGTCCAATGATGTGTCATGTGAACACGACTTGATAAAGAAACTCACAGACCTGATGACTCCGAAGGATCCCTTTCACAAAGCTCCATGTAGTCCAGATGGAGAGACGGCTTGACGAATGCACGGATGGCTTGACGGACGGACAGAATGACAGGTATTGTTTGCTGGCGTATTGTCTTGGTTTTTTTTTCATGAATAACACAGAAATATTTTTCCTTGAAATAGAAATAACAAAATGACTCTGATTGTATATGTAATACATGTACAACTGGGGGACAAGCCTGCTATATAAACAGAGGTTATTACCTCAAGTGTCGATCGGTGTCATCAGTTTCATATATTAGGAATAAGAATTGTATTATGCGAGCCTCTGGATATTGACGATACCGAAACACCTGATAGTAATAACCTTTTTTTTAAATGTTAATCTCAAGCTTAAAAGTGCTATGTCAAAAATAAAACTACTATATTTCCTTCTTGTAATAAAAAAACTACAAATTACATGCATAATCTTTCCATAACTCTAGAATAATAATTTAATAATGAAAGTCTTGCACTGTATGACAAGAAGGGGTTTCCCAATTATTTGTGGCTAAATATAGCATGGCCACCATCTTTGTTTCATTCGTCAGTTGACCAAATGGAATTCTGGGTAAACTTAGTGTGTTGATATGTAGCATAAAACAGTAACGTCACTAATTTATGTGTGTGACACACTCACGATTTCCCCCAAGAAAATGGAATTGTTTGGTTGTAATTTTTATTCATTTTAAATACAAAATAAATGTATCACATTGTTTCAGAATGTCTTTATCACTATAGTAAGATTGAATAGGTATGTAATATATACTCTTAAAAAAAAGTAGGGGAACTCTAATAAAAATTTACAATTACCAAAATTTTAAGGTATATTAGCTGTGGGGAATGGTTATATGATAATAGTGAATTAATTGGGCAAACATGACAAATCGTAGTTCAGTATTAAAGTAGGTTTTATGACCACCAAAGATCTTGAAGGACCGAAGTGAAATTTAAAAATTGACTGTTTTTTTTATCAGTAAATGGCAAATTCAAACAATAAAAATTACTAAAAACAAAACAATAACAACTGTATGAAAAGTTTGTTTTATTTAACGACGCCGCTAGAGCACATTGATTTTTTATCTTATCATCGGCTATTGGACGTCAAACATATGGTCATTCTGACACTGTTTTTAGAGGAAACCCGCTGTCGCCACATAGGCTACTCTTTTTACGACAGGCAGCAAGGGATCTTTTATTTGCGCTTCCCACAGGCAGGATAGCACAAACCATGGCCTTTGTTGAACCAGTTATGGATCACTGGTCGGTGCAAGTGGTTTACACCTACCCATTGAGCCTTGCGGAGCACTCACTCAGGGTTTGGAGTCGGTATCTCGATTAAAAATCCCATGCCTCGACTGGGATCCGAACCCAGTACCTACCAGCCTGTAGACCGATGGCCTGCCACGACGCCACCGAGGCCGGTCAACTGTATGATCAACAGAATAAAAAAGATTGACAGAAATTTATTTTTTTGGGGGGGAGGGGGATTTGAAACTGGGCAGAATTTTGAAAAAAGCAATTAGTAAAGAAGTTAATAAATCTTGTAAATGATTTTTTCAATCACATGATGTTTTATATTTGCAAGTTTGAAATGTTTTTGTCACAGACCAACTGCTCACCGACGGCTATTGTGAGCCTGCCTAATGGCGCATTTTAAGTTGGTAACTTCTGCGACAAAGATAAACTTCAAACCAATAGCAATAATGTTTATTCATCAGCAAACACCTGCCATCGTTGAAGCTCCCGACCGTCGGCAAGTCATATTGCAACTACGGCAATTACCGTCAGCGAGTCATATTGCAACTACGGCAATTACCGTCGGCAAGTCATATTGCAACTACGGCAATTACCGTCGGCAAGTCATATTGCAATTACGGCAATTACCGTCGGCGAGTCATATTGCAACTACGCAACTACGGTAATTACCGTCAGCAAGTCATATTGCAACTACGGCAATTACCGTCTACAAGTCATATTGCAACTACGGCAATTACCGTCGGCAAGTCATATTGCAACTACGGCAATTACCGTCGGCGAGTCATATTGCAACTACGCAACTACGGTAATTACCGTCAGCAAGTCATATTGCAACTACGGCAATTACCGTCGGCAAGTCATATTGCAACTACGGCATATTGCAACTACGGCAATTACCGTCGGCAAGTCATATTGCAACTACGGCAATTACCGTCGGCGAGTCATATTGCAACTACGGCAATTACCGTCGGCGAGTCATATTGCAACTACGGCAATTATCATCAGCGAGTCATATTGCAACTACGGCAATTACCATCGGCGAGTCATATTGCAACTACGGCAATTACCGTCGGCAAGTCATATTGCAACTACGGCATATTGCAACTACGGCAATTACCGTCGGCGAGTCATATTGCAACTACGGCAATTACCGTCGGCGAGTCATATTGCAACTACGGCAATTACCGTCGGCGAGTCATATTGCAACTACGGCAATTACCGTCGGCGAGTCATATTGCAACTACGGCAATTACCGTCGGTGCCGCCGTTAAGTTTAGGGGCGGGACGTTGCCCAGTATTAAAGCGCTCGCTCGATGCACGGTCTGTCTGGGATCGATCCCCGTCGGTGGACCCATTGGGCTATTTCTCGTTCCAGCCAGTGCACCACGACTGGTACATCAAAGGCCGTGGTATGTGCTATCCTGTTTATGGGATGGTGCATATAAAAGATCCCTTGCTGCTAATCGAAAAGAGTAGCCCATGAAGTGGTGACAACAGCTTTCCCCCCTGTGTGGTCCTTAACCATATGTCCGGTGCCATATAACCGTAAATAAAATGTGTTGAGTGCGTCGTTAAATAAACCATTTCCTTCCGTTAAACTTCCGTTAAGTTCAAGCCCTGTTGAGTCATAAATCTTAAAATTGACAACAGATTTCATGAATGCAATAATTTGTTTATTTAACCAGTTGTTCATAGATATCATTGGTATAGTTTTCTCCGTTTCTATTTTTCAAGTTTCCTCACCGAGTTACCTGTGACCAGTAGATGATGACTTGTGGCAGTCAGTTGACATGGAAGGATGACGTGTGGTCATTCTTCACATTCACCAACACAATATTTCCATAAATGGGGAAACCAGCAACGCTGAACTGCAAAATGATAAATATTTGTTTTTGTCACATTCAGAATACATTAAATCTCTGTATGTTACCCTCATCATGATTATGAACGCCTGTGATATTTTTTCTCACATTCAGAAGTATAATATACCCTTTTTTATAAACATTATAAGAGAGAGAGAGAGAGAGAGAGAGAGAGAGAGAGAGAGAGAGAGAGAGAGAGAGAGAGAGAGAGAGAGAGAGAGAGAGAGAAAGAAAATACTGAACTGATTTTGGATGTGAAAAAAACTGAACTGCAAAATAATGGATGTATAAATTATTCCTTCTTAATATTTGTGTGTAAAGTGTAATAAAAAAATCAATTTGCTTCTCTTTGTTGTGATTTTTTTGTTAGGTCACTTGACCCATCCGTCGTACATAAACCCATCCGTTGTACATAAACCTTTCAGATTTTCGACTTCTTGCCCAACTAGATTTTGTGAAAAGCATCCTTGTGGTCTGATGATGTTGGGGAGGGGGGTGGGGGATGAGTTCGAAAGGGAAAATTAAACCATTTTAAAAAATCTTCTCTGTTTGCTATAACCGAATAGTCTTCATATATGTAAAGGTCAATAGATGGTTTATCTATAGTCCGTCCCACAGAGAAAGCTTTTTTGTCCATAATATGGAATTTAGTATAAGTTATTTATTTCTGAGCCGATTGTTTGCTAAATTGCACCAATTTTTTTTTTTAGTATTGTTTTGTTATTTCCAAAACACTTATTGTTTTTGCATTTACCATAGCTTGACGCCCAATAGCCGATGTATTTTTCGTGCTGGGGTGTCGTTAAACATTCATTCATTCCAAAACACTTTTACTTTTCTAATGTCAACCCAAACCGAAATTATTTACCCAAAAAATCTGTAATGGTATTGTTGTTTGGTTCCCGGTTTGTCTCGAAGGAGTTTGGAGTTTACTATAGTTATATAGAGAAATGCGTTTAAAGTTATTTCTTCGACTTCTTCTTCAAAACTACTTGACCAATTCCAAAAATAAATCGTGAGACGGTTCCTTGATACACGTAGAAACAAATTTATGAATTTGGTCATTCTGACACCCCGCCCCACACCTCAATCCCAAGAACCCGACGGGGGACGGAATATTAAAGGGACATTCCTGAGTTTGCTGCAATTTTTAAGATGTTATTGACTAACAGAGTTTTTAACGATTGCAATTACATATCAAATATATTTTTGTGCATAAAATATTAGTGGCTGTATAGTAAACGTGTTTCTGATCGTTTTAATATTTGTACTAGGTTAATTTCATTTTATTTCCTCAAATATGTTTTTTTTTCGTACGCGGAAATAATTAGAAAACAAAATCCAGTTTGGGCTTCTTACAAATATTAAGACGACCGGAAACACATTGAATATACAGACACTGATATTCTAAACAAGAAAATATATTTAATATGTAAGTTTAATCGTAGAACTATTTTATTAGTCGAAAACATCTTACAATGCAGCAAAGTCAGGAATGTCCCTTTAAGCACTTAAAAACGAATCTTCTCGCACTAGTTGACCGTTTCCATATTTGTGAATTGGTCGTTCTGACATCCCCTCCGGAGGACTGAGCAGTGAGACTGAGTGGTAGGTCTCGGTGGTGGGCCTCAATTGTGGGCCTCAGTGGTTGGCCTGAGTGGCGGGGCCAGAGATAAAATCAGCCAATTAACAAAAAATCTCTACTTCTAAAAATACTATAATGAATTGTCTTTATAATATTTATTGGTCAAATAGATATCTTTTGTGATTTGAAAGAAAGAAAGAAATGTTTTATTTAACGACGCACTCAACACATTTTAATTACGGTTATATGGCGTCAGACATATTGTTAATGACCAGACAGATATTGAGAGAGAAAACCCGCTGTCGCCACTTCATGGGCTACTCTTTTCGATTAGCAGCTAGGGATCTTTTATATGCACCATCCCACAGACAGGATAGCACATACCACGGCCTTTGATATACCAGTCGTGGTGCACTGGCTGGAGTGAGAAATAGCCCAATGGGCCCACCGACGGGGATCGGTCCCAGACCGACCGCACATCAAGTGAGCGCTGTACTACTGAGCTACGTCCCGCCCCTTTTTGTGATTTGCGAATGCAATTAATGACGGGTATACAATTACAATAAAAATATTAATTTATAGTAAGAATACTTTTAGAGATGTATTCCTAGTGATTTTAACCGGCCTCGGTGGCGTCGTGGTTAGGCCATCGGTCTACAGGCTGGTAGGTACTGAGTTCGGATCCTAGTCGAGGCATGGGATTTTTAATCCAGATACCGACTCCAAACCCCGAGTGAGTGCTCTGCAAGGCTGAATGGGTAGGTGTAAACCACTTGCACCGACCAGTGATCCATAACTGGTTCAACAAAGGCCATGGTTTGTGCTATCCTGCTGCTAATCGGAAAGAGTAGCCCAAGTAGTGGCGACAGCGGGTTTCCTCTCAGAATCTGTGTGGTCCTTAACCATATGTCTGACGCCATATAACCGTAAATAAAATGTGTTGTGTGCGTCGTTAAATAAAACATTTATTTCGTTCTTTCCTAGTGATTTTATTTAAATCAATAAATGGCTCATCTATGAAAGATGATCTATCAAGGAAATGGTCGTATAGGTAGTACTAGACCAAATAACTTCCGGCTGGGTCAAAGTTGGAGGTGCAGCGAACTTTTGATAGAGAAGTGAACACCACAAGTCCTGTGATTGGTTAAAAATGTGATAATAGTTCCATCATTGCATTTCATCTAGTACCAATGTGTCAAGTAGCCTTGTGCTTGAAACATGTATGGGGTACCTGTAAAAAAAACTACTCGAATTTTGTGCGAAACTAGGGTAGTCATAGACGCTACCCGTATCTCATGAAGTGTAAGGGGATGATTTATATCCGTGGCAATGTCGGGAGCCAATATGTACGTCGTCTATGGGATTTGATTTGGTAGTATACACCCTATAATGCATGCATTGCATTCAAGATCAATGTGGCGGGATTTCGCTCCGAGGGTTGAGCACTCGTTTGACGTGCTTGCGTCGAAGGACCAAATCACCTCGGTGGATCCATTCAACTGGGTGGTTTTTTCTCTCATTCCAACCAGTACATCACAACTGGTCAAAGGCCGTGGTGTGTGCTTTCCTGTCTGTGGTAAAGTGCATATAAACGATCCCTTGCTCCTAATGGGACCTGTCCTGGACGGAGGAGCCGGCTTGGGTCGACGCCTGCGTCCATGGCAGGAGTGCGCTACAACAGCTTACTCTGATTGTGCATGTTAAACCCTGACCTGACCTGACCTGACCTGACCTGCTAAAGGGAACGAATATGCTGTCTCAATGTCTTGACATGATCTTGGTTTTTTTTCACCACGCTGAACTGCAAAGTAAGGTTGAAGTTTGACTTGGGCTTGTAGTTTGCAGAAAAAAAGGAAATTATACAACTAAACTAAACAAAACCAAAACAAAACAAATGTTATCCGCGATCAAGACCGTATCTCTACACAATGCAGAGTCGAATGGGCATTTGGCAAAAGACTGCCACTCCCGAGGAGATTCTTTACTGTGCAATGCAATGACATCCTTCACTGCTCAATTGAGGACTGCCACTCTCAAGGAGATTCTTTACTGGGCAATGCAATGTCATCCTTCACTGCTCAATTGAGGACTGCCACTCCCGAGGATTCTTTACTGGGCAATGCAATGTCATCCTTCACCGCTCAATTGAGGACTGCCACTCCCGAGGATTCTTTACTGTGCAATGCAATGTCATCCTTCACCGCTCAATTGAGGACTGTCATCTCGAGGAGATCCTTTACTGGGCAATACAATGTCATCCTTCATCGCTCAATTGAGGACTGTCATCTCGAGGAGATTCTTTACTGGGCAATACAATGTCATCCTTCATCGCTCAATTGAGGACTGTCATCTCGAGGAGATTCTTTACTGGGCAATACAATGTCATCCTTCATCGCTCAATTGAGGACTGTCATCTCGAGGAGATTCTTTACTGGGCAATACAATGTCATCCTTCATCGCTCAATTGAGGACTGTCATCTCGAGGAGATTCTGAGAGATTCTTTACTGGGCAATACAATTACTGGGCAATGCAATGTCATCCTTCACCGCTCAATTGAGGACTGTCACTCTCGAGGAGATTCTTTACTGGGCAACACAATGTCATCCTTCCTTCACCGCCCAATTGAGGACTGTCACTCCCGAGGATATTCTTTACTGGGCAACGCAATGTCATCCTTCACCGCTCAATTGAGGACTGCCACTCCCTGGGAGATCATTTACTGGGCAATACCATGTCATCCTTCACCGTTCAATTGAGGACTGCCACTCCCAAGGAGATACTTTACTGGGCAATGCAATGTAATCCTTCATTGCTCAATTGAAGACTCCCACTCCAGACTAGTTTACTAAATCAAATCCTTCACCGTAGACTGCCACAGTTCTTTACTGGGCAATACAAGCTCTTTGCAATAAGTATAGCTATAGCCTCCAAATGCCTAGAAAAAAACCCCGTTTTGAATGTCTCCAGGGCTCATATTTTCGAAGCAATCTTAGCGTACGAAATCGTAAAATCGTCGTAAGCTGTGACGTCACTATGGCATGTGCTATAGTGACGTCACAGCCTACGGTGGGTTTACGATTTCGTAATGTTAAGATAGCTTCGAAAATATTGGCCCAGGAGTCCCTGAACATCATAGCCTTGATGGAACAACGTCTGTGCCAGAATGATATGACGTTGTTTGAAATCTGTATACAAAACTGGCACAAACACTGACACACACTGACACACACACACACACACACACACAAACACACTGACACACATACACCGACACACACACACACACACACACACACACACACATTGATACACATACACTGACACACACACACTGATACGCACACACACGCACACTGACACACACATACACTGACACATACATACATACATACACAGATACACACAGACACGCACACTGACACACACACACACACACACACTGAGACACACATACACACACATGACGCAGACACACGCACTCGCGCACACACACATACTCACATGCTGACACATTCACCCACACACACACGCACAACACACACACACACACGCGCGCGCGCGCACACACACATACACACACACCAGGCACGGCGGAAGCAAGTAGACATTGGGGGCTGGGGACTGATTGAGATCGAGGGTGCAAGGCAAAGTGTCTAGGGTGTCTAGATATCCTGAAATGCAATTGCCTGCATTCTATAAGTAAAATTTATCTCTGCTTTAAGAATTACTACTACTACTACTTTTTTTATTCAGCAGCACACACACACACCCCCCCCCCCCCCCGTGTGTGTGTGTGTGTGTGTGCATGTGTGTGTGTGTGTGTATATATTCTGCGCCAAACATCCAACAAAACCTGTTCATGCTGCTATCGATCAAGATGATCCTAGAGATGCTTTATGGGATTCATGTCTGGAGAACATGATGGCCAAGGCAATACGTTGACGTTAACGTTGTTGAGCTAATCCTGAACAAGTCTGGCTGTGTGAGGTCGTGCATTGTCATGCTGCAAAAGGGTACCTCTAGGCTGTTAACGCAAGAATGGCACTACAACAGGTAGCAACACTTCATCCCTGTATCTTTGACCAGTCAGATTTCCACGGATGATGAGAAGCCTTGTTGTCCGTTGACCGCAAATACCGCCCCATACCATGACGCCGCCTCCACCAAAAGGGTGCACATCTTGGATGCAGTTCGGCGCCAGTCGCTCTCCCCTACGTCGATAAACACGAACTCGCCAATCATTTCGAAACATGTTGAAGCGACTTTCATCCGTGAACAGCACCCTTTCCCAATCACGCCGCTGCCACCGTCGTACAATTCGTGCCCATTGTAATCTGCGTTGACGGTGTAGAGGGGTCAAAGCCATTCCACGGAAGGGGCGGAAAGCTCTGATACCAGCCCTGCGGAGTCGTCGTAAGACTGTTCGTCTGCTGATGGGGTGTCCCAGTGCCGTCGCCGCCGTTGACATCGCCGTCACGAATCGGTTCCGCAGTTGGCCTCAGACTAGAGTTATCCACCCATTTGGTTGTCCAAAATACGGAAACTAATGCGAGAAAATATAGTTTTCTTGTGATGTGATTAATGGCTGGGGAGCTGCTTAGTATACTGGATTGTTACACTGGGTTTGACAGGTAAGAGGATGCAGTTAGTGAATATGTGCACTTGGTTTACACTGGATACTGCATAATGTCCCCCAGAGCACATTGAAGTCATGCAAAATCTTGTGTAAAATGCAGAGAAATGGGTGTGATTCGGTCCCTTGGCCCACGTGTGTTTATTTACATTGATATAACGCGGAAAAGAGCTGGACAACAGATGTCGTCCTTTCGAGTGTTCAATGGGCCCAGGCAGGTAATGTTTCCCGTGAAATGCTAATGGCCTGGTGAAATTAATAAAAGTGCTACAGCCACTGGGGATACATGAGAATACATAGTGAAATTAATTGTGGTCTGAGGCCAGGTGGATTGTCCGGATGTAGCGGTCTGCAGCTGGCGTTGTGACCCTTGGTCTTCCCGATCTTGCAAGGTCTTATGCCTGGCCTGTCTGCTGATCACTGGACTGGACTGGAACTATTTTCTCGTGCCCCTATCCACAAAGGTTCAGGCACGCCCACTACGGGTTTAGCCTCTGACTTCGCCAGTGACTAATTCCGGAGCAGGGGGGGGGGGGGGGGGGGGGGGAGGTAAGTTTGAGGTGGGCGGAATTTGGAAAAAAGCCATTTAGTAGAGTCAGCGCGAGCGCGGACCGAATAGCAGACACTTCGCAAACTTGAAGTAACACCGAGTGGGAGCCGTGTTCTGATTGGCTGAATTTCGATTCCTCGGTGAAGCCTGTAATTTACCTAAGTCTACGGAGAGTAACTGCACCTAACATCATGTCGGGACTAAGAATTTAAACTCGGCCGAAACGGTTTTAAGGTGATTTGAGCAATTGAACGGGCGCCAAAGTAAAATGCGTTGGACTATTTATAAAAAAATAAACATAAGAATTTTGAAACTCGATCGATTTTTTTTTTTTAAAGTCCAACTAAGCCCCAAAAGGAGGTTACCTGTCCTAGTTAAGGTTGGCGTCTACGGGGAGGAGATGGTGTAGCTGTTGTTAAAATGGGGAACCAACTTCCTGAAGTCGTGCCCCCAGAGGCGCTGGGTATTGGGGTGTACTGGGTGCCGGCGATGATCTTGATGATCCTGTGGACGGTGTGGTTGTCCATCTCTTTGTAGAGGATCCCTTGCCTGTACAAGCCATCCCGGCGCGAAGTAATGACCAGGACCTGCCCGATTCCCCGTAGATCCCCGGGGTGGATGGCGATCTGGGTGCCATCCTGAAATGTCCTAAATTCTTCCTCTTGGAACCCGCCTGGCAGTTTGTCGGGATCCGAGACGTCGCCGACCACGTACTGGCTCTTGATCTTCGATTTCGAGAGCTGCCATTGGTCCCTGGAGGAAGCAGAAGGCCGCGTCTTGGCTGGTTGGTCCCCCGGGGGGGGGGGGGGGGGGGGGGGGGGGTCACGGCCTTCCGCTTGGCAACTCCAACATCCAATGTCGCCATCGCGGAGTCCCCCGTGGATGGGGGTCTCGACGCTGATGAGCGACGGGCGAGAACAGGTGATGCGGGCCGTGGTGCACTGGGATGCTCCTCTTTCCGCTTCTGCACGGTCGGTGCGGTCGGTTGACGAGTCGTCTCCTTCCGCTCCGTCTGGATTGGTCGTGGTGGGGGCAGCGACGCAGACGGGACCGCCGCTGGCGGTTGAGCCACCAGCTTTGTCCCCGCCTGAGCTGTCCCTGGCGCACGTTTCTTCTTCCTTGTCCTCTTCCTCTTGTTTGAAACCGCGTCCCCGTACACCAAGGTCACAGTTGCCCGTGACCCGGTGTACGTGACGCGGTATTCCACCAGCAAGCCATAACTAGCCATCAATCCCCCCAGGTGTGTGGGGGGGGGGGGGGGGGGTAGGTTGAGAGCACACGAAACAACGTCTAGTCTCATCGCTAGTCCGCTTGGGAGTGAAAAGAACAGAATGTGCTGATCACTGCTCAACAAGTTGCTGACAGTCTTCCGTTGAGGGCCCCCATATCGGTCATACCGATAGCTCTGTTGCGTTCTGCTTGGGTAAGTCGCGGCATGTTTCTGATGTTCTTTTTGATACTGCTTCCTTGCTTTGTCCCACACCGGTATTTATGCAGCAATCATGCACGAGCATTTTTAACAAATACAAATTATGCTGTTTTCACGTTTTTCATGACTGCACGAAATTCACTAAATCCGGAAACACAGGTGTGTTTTGGCGAATATTTTCTCATTACTTTCAAACTTATTGCAGTATCTTTAATTCAGATAAACTTATTTTAAAAATGCCCCATCTGCTCCGCCCTGCCTGCAATGTATTTCAGGCCATAATGTTTTATTAGCAAACAAATGTGCGAAACAGACAAAAGGTACGCACGTTACCCTGGAAACCAGGTCAGTGGTTTTAATGTTGTTTTCGTACCGCTGAATGTGATAATATAAAATCTGCCCGATACACTTCAATACCTTAATATTGTAACACAGATACCTCGACACAGGTAGGACGTGACGGTGTTACTAATGGTGAGTTTCGCCGTCTATTGTGGTTTCTAACTTACCCTATACACGCTTGACGTCGACTGCTCATTTCGCTCGTCAAACTCGAGCAGACAGATTGGCGAATAGTGTAAATATTAAAAACCTTTTTCTGCCAGTGCAAAGTGAAAACAGGGTGAAAATACTATAAAATAACATATTGGTTTAAAGAAGAATGTGGATTATAAAGAGTATTTGTGTAAATGAAGATTGTGGATTATAAAAAGTGTTTGTGTAAATGAAGATTGTGGATTATAAAAAGTGTTTGTGTAAATGAAGATTGTGGATTATAAAAAGTGTTTGTGTAAATGAAGATTGTGGATTATAAAGAGTGTTTGTGAAAATGGAGATTGTTTGTTATAAAGAGTATTTGTAAAAATGGAGATTGTTTATTATCAAGTATATTTGTGAAAATGGACATTATTTAATATAAAGTGTATTTGTGAAAATGGAGATTGTTTATTACAAAGAGTATTTGTGAAAATGGAGATTGGGTTAACGTTTGTTTTGTTTAACGACACCAATAGACCACAATCATTTCTTAATGATCGGTTATTGGATGTCAAACATTTGGTCATTCTGACGTGTAGTCTTAGAGAGGAAACCCGCTACATTTTTAATTAGTAGCAAGGGATCTTTATATACACCACCCAACAAACAGGATAGCACATACCACGGCCTATTATATACTAGTCGTGGTGCACTGGATGGAACAAAAAATAGCCCACTTGGTCTACCGACGGGGATCACCACTCAGCTGCTCTTTTACGACAGGCAGCAGGGGATCTTTTATTTGCGTCTCCCACAGCTGCAGGTGAAAACACGACACACTTATGAAATGCAGCGAGCTTTCTTTGGGGCTATTCAAATGTTACGTAACGCTCGAGTGGGTGGGTGGGTGATATTTGCCTTCCGCCCATTGCAATTACAATAAAAGGCCTGCTACATATGATAAATATCATGGCTAATATAATATAAAATAATAATAATAATTATATTAATAATAAATGTCACTTCTGAGAAATGCCGTCATATTTAAGTCATTAACCGTGCCGATCTACGAAACTATCTAGTCGGTTAATAGTTATGTTGTTACAGAATTATATTAGTCCGCATTGACGAAGCCCGTTTTTTCTTAAACGCCTGTGTGTAAGGTTTGTAAATGTATGTAGTTACACTCGTGTCATCATGACACGCATAAACAGGTTTTGTAAATTCGGCTTGTGACGGTACATGCTCTTAATTTTTGTTTTCGCCTGTGGCGATATTAATTGTTTTAGAAGGCCGTGTGCAGTTTCATTGCACTTATCCAGGTGGGCAACTTGTTACGTAATACTTCTGCGCGACGGTCCTCGATCGGTACGCCTAATACACACCCAGAGCAGGTGTGGAGGCCATGTGGCTAGTAGTTACGTAATATCTCCGGTAGTGCTGTTTATGGCCAGGGGATTGCTCGCGGAATGGCGACAGCCAGACTGACGATCAGAGAGAAATATACCGACTCTGGAAGAGGTGGAATATCAGATGATAGGGGGAGGACCGCCTTGTACCCCCAGGCGATTTTCTGATTTTTTATAATAAATAGCTAGGGTTTAGAGATATCCGGGAGAACCAAAAAGGAAGGCTTCCCGGGAACGTTGTCTGTTTGGACTTTGGTAAATATATTATTTCTGCTCTGTTGTATAACCTTGATGTGATTGATGTGACTTTTAATATTTTAATACTGTATTATACCAATATTATTTAGACAGTGTCTTCGGTCATCTGACGAAGTAAATCGTAGAGTGATTGTTCTAACATTATACGAGTATTTGGTAATAATAAGCTTAGCCAGTCATCCTAGAGGACCTAGGTAAACTGTAGGTTATTGTCTTTATTGTGATAGTTACCAGTGTTAAGTCTGTATTACAAGGTTATTGAATGAGTAGTTAGGGTTAATTAGAAATTGACCAGTTAGGAATAGAGCTGTAATTCCTTTATTAATTAAGTTCCCCTGGAAGCGTTTCTCAATTATCACACGTGTGGGTGTTGTGTCACGGTGAAGTGATTAGCATATTGTGTAAACTAGACACCTAGAGATTAACTAATTAAGTGATCAGTTCTGGATTGTTATTATTGTTGTTATTAATTAACTACTGCGGCTGTACATTTGTCAGCGTAGGTTAATACAGATTCCAAAATGTATTGTGTTTTGTTGTGTTTTCTAGTGAACTAAACGTGCTATATTACATATACTTTATATAAGATCGTATCTCTGATCATACCTAGAGACGAGCCAACGCGGGTATATACTGCCTGTTACAGAGAGATCTAATAGATATACAGTTAGGAGAGATATTTGGATAATCGTGTTTTATTCAGTTACGGGTATTATAGAATCCCCGTGACACGGCTCATTAGTATTCGTTATCGATATCCGTAACAGCGATGGTGTGGTTGAGAAACTTTTGTACTGGGTTCGGATCCCAGTCGAGGCATGGGATTTTTAATTCAGATACCGACTCCAAACCCTGAGTGAGTGCTCCGCAAAGCTCAATGGGTAGGTGTAAACCACTTGCGCCAACCAGTGATCCATAACTGGTTCAACAAAGGCCATGGTTTGTGCTATCCTGCCTGTGGGAAGCGCAAATAAAAGATCCCTTGCTGCTAATCGGAAGAGTAGCCTATGTAGTGGCGACAGCGGGTTTCCTCTCAAAATCTGTGTGGTCCTTAACCATATGTCTGACGCCATATAACCGTAAATAAAATGTGTTGAGCGCGTCGTTAAATAAAACATTTCTTTTTCCATGTTCAGGGCTGGAATAAAGATACATAATACTATTTTACTTTATTCCGTAGTCTCATTATCATCTAGTGTAAGTGTCAGGTACTCGGGTCCGAGTCGAGTTTGACCCTTGAATACTGAAGTCCAATCTTTTAGACTCGTGGAGGCCGTATCTCTTATATAGCTTTCTAGGATCAGTTTGGTTTTTGGAACTGTCTAAATGGGCAGTTTTCAACAGTAGGCCTAGTTACTTCTCAAGCCCATTAGGCCTACTCACTTATAACCCGCAATGTTCTAGAAGACACTCGAGATAAACGAATACTGTGTTCTATAAATGTGTTTTGTTAAAACAAAAACAGTTTATTATAAAAGTGTTTATTTCTTTGAAGGCATTGTTACGTTATACGCGATGGGGTATGAGTATGACGTCAGCGGCAGCCGGAAGGAGGGATGTCACGTGACTACCGCTGTCGGGTTCGTCCTGGTGCTTCTCGCTATCCTCATTTCCGTCGGCGTCGGAATAATCGTCCACTTCGCCGGAGGAAGCCAAGATGTGATCTGTAAATGTTCGGCAGTTGACGGAACTGTTCCGTCAGACTCCGGGAAGCTCCTGGCCGAGTGTAAGAAACAAGTGATTAACGGCGAGACGGGAGTTTGTAAGTTTATAAAGTTTAATAGTTCTGTGTATAGCTATGATTAAAATGTGCTCTAGTGGTGTCATTAGTTAAAAATCAATTTAGCTCTCTCTCTCTCTCTCTCTCTCTCTCTCTCTCTCTCTCTCTCTCTCTCTCTCTCTCTCTCTCTCTCTCTCTCTCTCTCTCTCTCTCTCTCTCTCTCTCTCTCTCTCTCTCTCTCTCTCTCTCTCTCTCTCTCTCTCTCTCTCTCTCTCTCTCTCTCTCTCTCTCTCTCTCTCTCTCTCTCTGTCTGTCTGTCTGTCTGTCTGTCTGTCTGTCTGTCTGTCTGTGTGTGTGTGTGTGTGTGTGTGTGTCTCTGCTTTGAAATATATAAACTGACCCAAACTGGTTTCATTCAACAGGTGCCGTGTGTCCAGGTGGCGCCGGTACCACTAGTACAACAGCGCCCCCTACATCGACTAAGGCGCCAGATTCCAAGCGCGATAACCTGCGCCTGCCACTGAAAGTGTATCCGCTCGAGTATGACGTGGAGTGGAAACCCGACATCTACCAGGCAGACCCGTCACGCTTCACCAATCAGGGCTTCGTTAGAATCAAGATGGAGTGCCGAAACGCCACTGATCACGTGACGTTACACATTAACGGGATCACTATCGATAACAGCACGCTCGTCTTCCGGGCAGACACAAGAACAGCCGAAGCTCCAACGATCACGTCGTATGACTATGACCAAGATCGAAATTTCGTGATTTTCCGTCTGAGCGACTCGCTTACAGTGGGCGGTATGTGACGAAGGAACCTAGTGGTAGTGCAAGGGGTGGGGGAGGCTGAAAGTTAAAGTTTGTTTTGTTTAACGACACCACTAGCAGTACATACCAAGACCTTTGATATATCAATCGTTGGGCACTGACTGAGGCAGGGGAAATAATTAATAGAATGAGTCGACTAAGGTGATTCGATCCTACAACGCCAGTACGTCATGTGAGCGTTCTACTGGTTGAATCCTGCCATATGCACCGAATGACAATTTGGGAAAACCTGAATTATGATATCAGCTCATACTACTTTGCCTGAAATGACAAGATTGAAAAAACCTAAGTTATGATATCAGCTCATACTACTTTGCCTGATGTGACAGGTTAAAAAAACCTAAATTATGATATCAGCCCAGACTACTTTGCCTGATATGACAGGTTAAAAAAACCTAAATTATGATATCAGCCCAGACTACTTTGCCTGATATGACAGGTTAGAAAAACCTAGATTATGATATCAGGCCAGACTACTTTACTGATATGACAGGTTGGAAAAACCTAGATTATGATATCAGGCCAGACTACTTTACTGATATGACAGGTTAGAAAAACCTAGATTATGATATCAGGCCAGACTACTTTGCCTGAAATGGTCACATATAAGAAAGGGCTGTATTTTAGTTTATACCAGGGGTGCTTTTTGGTGAGTTGGGAGAGCGCTCACCTGACGTGGACCCAATGGCGCGTATACAGAGGCAGGGATTGGGGGTCGAAACCCCTGTCTGCTCACGCAAATATTCTCTTTTGTTTCAATACATTTTGAGGAGGACATATCACGACCCCTATATACGTGTCTTGCCACAGTTTACACCCTCCTCTCATTTAAAATTTCTGCACATGCTTCTGTTTTTCCTCATTCCAACCAGTTCACCACGACTGGCATATCAAAGGTCAGTGAATGTATCTGTCTGTCTGTCTGTCTGTGGGATAGTGCATATAAAAGATCCGTTGCTGCTAATGGAAAACGTATAGCGGGTTTCCTCTAAGACTATATCTAAATTTTCAAATGTTTGACACCCAATAACCCATGATTAATAATCCAGTGTCGTTAAATCAAACAAACTTTAACTTTTATGTTACCTGAAAGTAAATGATTAAGTGCATAACGGATATATCATGTATTTGATCATGTAGCTGTTAGTATGCCTTGTATGAAAACAGCCTGAAGTGAAACATGCAAATAATTAGATATACACTATTTTAGGAGAGTAGTCCATTGAGACGAGGTCTGAATGTGTTAAAATATCTAAACTATTTCAGGAGTCTACTCCACTGAGACGAGGTCTGAATGTGTTAAAATATCTACACTATTTCAGGAGTCTAGTCCACCGAGACGAGGTCTGAATGTGTTAAAATATCTACACTATTTCAGGAGTCTAGTCCACCGAGACGAGGTCTGAATGTGTTAAAATATCTACACTATTTAAGGAGTCTAGTCCACCGAGACGAGGTCTGAATGTGTTAAAATATCTACACTATTTCAGGAGTCTAGTCCACTGAGACGAGGTCTGAATGTGTTAAAATATCTACACTATTTCAGGAGTCTACTCCACTGAGACGAGGTCTGAATGTGTTAAAATATCTACACTATTTCAGGAGTCTACTCCACTGAGACGAGGTCTGAATGTGTTAAAATATCTACACTATTTAAGGAGTCTAGTCCACTGAGACGAGGTCTGAATGTGTTAAAATATCTACACTATTTAAGGAGTCTAGTCCACTGAGACGAGGTCTGAATGTGTTAAAATATCTACACTATTTCAGGAGTCTAGTCCACTGAGACGAGGTCTGAATGTGTTAAAATATCTACACTATTTCAGGAGTCTAGTCCACTGAGACGAGGTCTGAATGTGTTAAAATATCTACACTATTTCAGGAGTCTACTCCATTGAGACGAGGTCTGAATGTGTTAAAATATCTACACTATTTCAGGAGTCTACTCCACTGAGACGAGGTCTGAATGTGTTAAAATATCTACACTATTTCAGGAGTCTAGTCCACTGAGACGAGGTCTGAATGTGTTAAAATATCTACACTATTTCAGGAGTCTAGTCCACTGAGACGAGGTCTGAATGTGTTAAAATATCTACACTATTTAAGGAGTCTACTCCACTGAGACGAGGTCTGAATGTGTTAAAATATCTACACTATTTAAGGAGTCTACTCCACTGAGACGAGGTCTGAATGTGTTAAAATATCTACACTATTTAAGGAGTCTAGTCCACTGAGACGAGGTCTGAATGTGTTAAAATATCTACACTATTTCAGAAGACTAATCCATTGAGTTGAGGTCTGAATGTGTTAAAATATTTCAGGAGTCTACTTAATTGAAATGAGGTTTGAGAGAGCGCTAAAAGATGATCTAAATGGAATTTACTACTCACAGTACAAGAAGCCTGGCGGAGAAAAATCGTGAGTACAAACACTCGCATACAAAAACAATACACACACACACACACACACACACACACACACACACACAGAGACATCACAGACAAAAATATCAAACATATAGACATCACATACAAAAACAACACGCACACATGATAGACATCACATACAAAAACAACACATACATCCCATACAAAAACAACACACATCAAAGACATCACATACAAACACATCATAGACATCACATACAAAACACAGACATCACATACAAAACAACACAGACACATCACATACAAAAACAAAACACATAGACATCACTTTCAAAAACAACACACACATCATAGATATCAAATACAAAAACAACACACACATCACAGACATCACATACAAAAACAACAACACACACATTGACATCACACACAAAAACAACACACACAGCATAGACACACATACAAAAACAACACACACATCACATACAAAACAACACACACAGACATCACATACATAAACAACGCACACATATAGATATCACATAAAAACACACACACATAGACAACACATACAAAAACAACACGCACATCATAGACATCACATACAAAAACAACACATATCATAGACATCACATTAATAAACAACACACATATACCACATACAAAAACAACACACACACACACATATAGACAACACATAATAAAACAACACACACATAGACATCACATAAAAAAAACCCCACAAACATAGACAACATACAAAAACAAAGCACACGCATTATAGACATCACATACAAAAACACACTCACACACAGACATCACATACAAAAACAACACACACATAGACATCACATACAAAACAACACACACATCACACATCACATACAAAACAACACACGCATCATAGACATCACATACTAAAACAACACAGACATCACATACAAAAACTACACACACACCACAGACATCACATACAAAAACAACACTCACCAGACATCACATACAAAACAACACACACAGACATAGACATCACATACAAAAACAACACACACATCATATACATCACATACAAAAACAATACACACATCATAGATATCACATACAAAAACCACACACACACACACATAAACATCACATACAAAAACAACACACATAATAGACATCACATACAAAACAACACACACATCATAGACATCACATACAAAAACAACACAGACATCACATACAAAAACTACACACACACACCACAGACATCACATAAAAAACAACACACATCACAGACATCACAAACAAAAACAATACACACACATCACAGACATCACATATAAAAACAACACACATCATAGACATCAATCGGTCACATGACACGCATAACGCCCCCCCCCCCCCCCCCCCCCACACACACACACAAAAAAAAAAGAAACAAAAAAGAACCAGACAAAAAATCCCAAGCGAAAACAAAAGCAAAAACAAAACAAAACAAAACAAACAACCCACCAACGGCACACCTACAAACACAAAAACATGCGTACGTCGTACTTGAATAACCAGTTCAAGAATAACTCACAAACTCAATATATGAATAAATCGCAAACACTGTGGATGGATAATTCATAAGCAGATTACACGAATGACTCAAAATACATTGTATGAATAACTCACAAATGCAATACCCAAATAAAAGAATCACAGTATATAAATAACTCACAAACATATTATATAAATAATTCACACAGTACATGGATAACTCATAACACACAATGCGTGAATAACTGGCAAACATACACGCACATATACAATATGTGAATAACTGGCAAACATACGCGCTCAGGCACATATACAATACGTAAATAACTGGCAAACATACACGCTCATGCACATATACAGTACGTGAATAACTGGCAAACATACACGCTCATGCACATATACAATACGTAAATAACTGGCAAACATACACGCTCATGCACATATACAATATGTAAATAACTGGCAAACATACGCGCTCATGCACATATACAATACGTAAATAACTAGCAAACATACACGCTCGTGCACATATACAATATGTAAATACCTGGCAAGCATGCACGCACATATACATGTAACAGGGTTCAAAGGACGAAAACAACACGTCACGACGTTTGGAAATGATTTACTTCATAAAGTTCATTATGTCATTGCAAACAACGCCCTGGAAGAATAAAATATACAATATATAACAGGCGTTCATTATAAATAATTACATGTATGCGTCATAAAAATCATCGTCATAAAAATAGTTCGATCATACATGTCAATCACATCATCATAAAAATATGTCCATCACAGGTCATCAACATAAAAAAACGTATAACTGGCAACACATCACACGTATCCCATTGCACATGTCACGGTTATAAGTAAATCTACTAAACTATAATATCTTCATACATCAAACATCTGTTTGATTAAACTAAACCTGTAATAACATTTGGTCCACACCTACATGTATATGACAGATATCGGGATAATCAACATACAAGCTCATGTACATTACAAGAATAACAAATGGTTGAGATTTAGTGAATACATTAACATAATTGACTTAAAATAAATTACTGTGGAACACACGCACAGAATATACAAAAATACTTACTATATGGCATATTACATATGTTATAATGAAGTTTAAGATTAATAACGTACAATTGAAATAACTGCTTGATTACTAACTAACTCATGTACATATACTGTATGTGAATACACGAGCGTAAACATGCACACACATCAACAAGATGTGTGAAAACCTGAGGGAATAAATTATAAACTACAAGCATCATAAACTACAGACACTTACGAACCTGCAACAAAATACAAACATTGGCACAGCATACATCATAAATCATACACGCATATCTACGTACAATTATGATAGTGGAAATACAAATAAGTTGATGCACAAATACACACATATCTTACGCTGAAGAATTGGCAAACATTGACACTCATATATTTATATGATTCCTTTTTAGAAATAATGGACACACACAAACATACAGCTCATTGTTATACACAATAGTCGTAGAACTCCTAGAACTTGCACAATTAGTTATATATTATCAAAACAATGTAATCATTTATCTGCATTAATTCGCTAGTATGTGAGCAATATATTTTATATATATATTAATAATGTTTAACTAAAAGAAAGACAAATTAATTTGTACCTATAATGTATTCTGATCTGTCGCCTGTCAAACATCAAACATGTCTGCTGTTCATTTAGTGTGTGCACGTGAAAAGCATGCAGTGCTATTAGCCAATCAGATAAAGGGTACCTGACTGACAAAACTAATAGACACACATACTATTTGGCAGACACACAATATCTGACAAATACCTGCGAAATATGTAAAATAACAAATTACACATTTACACACACACAAACACACACACATCTGCCACATACAATACGTGAATAACTGGCACAACATACACGCACATACACAATAGGTGAATAACTGGCAAACATACGTGCTCATGCGCATATACAGTACGTGAATAACTGGCAAACATACACGCTCATGCACATATACAATACGTAAATAACTGGCAAATATACACGCTCATGTACATATACAATACGTAAATAACTGGCAAACATACGCGCTCATGCACATATACAATACGTGAATAACTGGCAAACATACACGTTCATGCACATAACCAAAACGTGAATAACTGGCAAACATACACGTTCATGCACATATACAAATTACAATACATGAATAACTGGCAAACATGCACGCTCATGCACATATACAATACGTGAATAACTGGCAAACATACACGCTCATGCACATATACAATACGTGAATAACTGGCAAACATACACGCTCATGCACATATACAATACGTGAATAACTGGCAAACATACACGCTCATGCACATATACAATACGTGAATAACTGGCAAACATACACGCTCATGCACATATACAATACGTGAATAACTGGCAAACATACACGCTCATGCACATATACAGTACGTGAATAACTGGCAAACATACACGCTCATGCACATATACAGTACGTGAATAACTGGCAAACATACACGCTCAGGCACATATACAATACGTGAATAACTGACAAACATATGCGCTCAGGCACATATACAATACGTGAATAACTGGCAAACATACATGCTCATGCACATATACAATACGTGAATAACTGGGAAACATACACGCTCATGCACATATACATTACATGGATAACTGACAAACATACGCGCTCATGCACATATACAATACGTGAATAACTGACAAACATACACGCTCATGCACATATACAATACAATACGGTGTATGAACAATACACTTAAACTACTACATATCAATACAGTATATGAAATAGATTCGCATATATAATTACGGGAAAAAGTTCTGGTGCATCATTAAAATTTCAGTAATACTTATAGTTTAAAATAATTCGAAAAATTTCGTTTATCATACATGTATCATCTATCAGTTAAAGGTACGGCAGTCCAATTGTGACACACACATGTACATACACACAGAGACACACACACATGTACATACACACAGAGACACACACACATGTACATACACACAGAGACACACACACATGTACATACACACAGAGACACACACATGTACATACACACAGAGACACACACACATGTACATACACACACAGATGTACATACACACACATGTACATACACACAGAGACACACACACATGTACATACACACAGAGACACACACACATGTACATACACACAGAGACACACACACATGTACATACACACAGAGACACACACACATGTACATACACACAGAGACACACACACATGTACATACACACAGAGACACACACACACACATGTACATACACACAGAGACACACACACATGTACATACACACAGAGACACACACACATGTACATACACACAGAGACACACACACATGTACATACACACAGAGACACACACACATGTACATACACACAGAGACACACACACATGTACATACACACAGAGACACACACACATGTACATACACACAGAGACACACACACATGTACATACACACAGAGACACACACACATGTACATACACACAGAGACACACACACATGTACATACACACAGAGACACACACACATGTACACACACACAGAGACACACACACATGTACATACACACAGAGACACACACACATGTACATACACACAGAGACACACACACATGTACATACACACAGAGACACACACACATGTACATACACACAGAGACACACACACATGTACACACACACAGAGACACACACACATGTACATACACACAGAGACACACACACATGTACATACACACAGAGACACACACACATGTACATACACACAGAGACACACACACATGTACACACACACAGAGACACACACACATGTACATACACACAGAGACACACACACATGTACATACACACAGAGACACACACACATGCACACACAGAGACACACACACATGTACATACACACAGAGACACACACACATGTACATACACACAGAGACACACATGTACATACACACAGACACACACACATGTACATACACACAGAGACACACACACATGTACATACACACAGAGACACACACACATGTACACACAGAGACACACAGAGACACACACATGTACATACACACAGAGACACACACACATGTACATACACACAGAGACACACACACATGTACATACACACAGAGACACACACACATGTACATACACACAGAGACACACACACATGTACATACACACAGAGACACACACACATGTACATACACACAGAGACACACACACACATACACACAGACACACACATGTACACACATGTACATACACAGACACACACACATGTACATACACACAGAGACACACACACATGTACATACACACAGAGACACACACACATGTACATACACACAGAGACACACACACATGTACATACACACAGAGACACACACACATGTACACACAGAGACACACACACATGTACATACACACAGAGACACACACACATGTACATACACACAGAGACACACACACATGTACACACAGAGACACACACACATGTACACACAGAGACACACACACATGTACACACAGAGACACACACATGTACACACAGAGACACACACACATGTACACACAGAGACACACACACATGTACACACAGAGACACACACACATGTACATACACACAGAGACACACACACATGTACACACAGAGACACACACACATGTACATACACACAGAGACACACACACATGTACATACACACAGAGACACACACACATGTACATACACACAGAGACACACACACATGTACATACACACAGAGACACACACACATGTACATACACACAGAGACACACACACATGTACATACACACAGAGACACACACACATGTACATACACACAGAGACACACACACATGTACATACACACAGAGACACACACACATGTACATACACACAGAGACACACACACATGTACATACACACAGAGACACACACACATGTACATACACACAGAGACACACACACATGTACATACACACAGAGACACACACACATGTACATACACAGAGACACACACACATGTACATACACACAGAGACACACACACATGTACATACACACAGAGACACACACACATGTACATACACACAGAGACACACACACACACATACACACACAGAGACACACACACATGTACACACAGAGACACACACACATGTACATACACACAGAGACACACACACATGTACATACACACAGAGACACACACACATGTACATACACACAGAGACACACACACATGTACATACACACAGAGACACACACACATGTACATACACACAGAGACACACACACATGTACATACACACAGAGACACACACACATGTACATACACACAGAGACACACACACATGTACATACACACAGAGACACACACACATGTACATACACACAGAGACACACACACACACACACATACACACAGAGACACACACACATGTACATACACACAGAGACACACACACATGTACATACACACAGAGACACACACACATGTACACACAGAGACACACACACATGTACATACACACAGAGACACACACACATGTACATACACACAGAGACACACACACATGTACATACACACAGAGACACACACACATGTACATACACACAGAGACACACACACATGTACATACACACAGAGACACACACACATGTACATACACACAGAGACACACACACATGTACATACACACAGAGACACACACACATGTACATACACACAGAGACACACACACATGTACATACACACAGAGACACACACACATGTACATACACACAGAGACACACACACATGTACATACACACAGAGACACACACACATGTACATACACAGAGAGACACACACACATGTACATACACACAGAGACACACACACATGTACACACACACAGAGACACACACACATGTACATACACACAGAGACACACACACATGTACATACACACAGAGACACACACACATACACACAGAGACACACACAGAGACACACACACATGTACATACACACAGAGACACACACACATGTACATACACACAGAGACACACACACATGTACATACACACAGAGACACACACACATGTACATACACACAGAGACACACACACATGCACACACAGAGACACACACACATGTACATACACACAGAGACACACACACATGTACATACACACAGAGACACACACACATGTACATACACACAGAGACACACACACATGTACATACACACAGAGACACACACACATGTACATACACACAGAGACACACACACATGTACATACACACAGAGACACACACACATGTACATACACACAGAGACACACACACATGTACATACACACAGAGACACACACACATGTACATACACACAGAGACACACACACATGTACATACACACAGAGACACACACACATGTACATACACACAGAGACACACACACATGTACATACACACAGAGACACACACACATGTACATACACACAGAGACACACACACATGTACATACACACAGAGACACACACACATGTACATACACACAGAGACACACACACATGTAC
>NC_054703.1:29762084-29782084 GCF_016097555.1 Gigantopelta aegis | reverse complement strand
GGTGTATTATCCAGTAAAGGCTCCACTGTCCTTCTATAGATGGAGCACTAGATTCATGGAATAATCCACTATTTTGCCACAGGGTGTATTGTCCAGTAAAGGCGCCACTGTCCTTCTATAGACGGAGCTCTAGATTCATGGAATAATCCACTATTTTGCCACAGGGTGTATTGTCCAGTAAAGGCGCCACTGTCCTTCTATAGACGGAGCACTAGATTCATGGAATAATCCACTATTTTGCCACATGCCTTATTGACTCTGCATTATACAGTCTAGAACTTTTTTGTTGGTCAGAATTATGTATAATATTAATTTTCTTCTGATGCTGTTTAACTATTAAATTTTGTTCTCTCTGTTCTAGAGGTGGCGGTTGGTTTGCTGACGTCTTTCAGAAGACTCCCTTAATGTCGACATACCTGTTAGCTGTAGTAGTGTCTGACTTTACGTACAAGTCTCAGACTACCAACAACAACGTTACAGTGAGTACGAAACTAGCTGTCTGTCTGTCTGTGTTAATGTCGACATATCTGTTATCTATAGTAGTGTCCGACTTCACACACAAGCCTCAAACTACCGACAACAACGTTACAGTGAGTACGAAACTAGCTGTCTGTCTGTCTGTCTGTTTGTCTGTGTTAATGTCGACATACCTGTTAGCAATAGTAGTGTCTGAATTCACACACAAGTCTCAAACTACCAGCAACAACGTTAGTGAAATGATTATTGTACTGATGTGTTATTATTTTCATGGTAGCGACATATAATGACTTTTATTGTGATTTCACTGTGTTATGTTCTTGATGTCACTGACGTGTTGTTATGTCCTTTATGTCACTGACTTTTTGTTATGTCCTTGATGTCACTAATGTGTTGTATGTCCGTGATGTCACTGATGTGTTGTTATCTCCGTGATCTCACTGATGTGTTGTTATGTCCGTGACCTCATTGGTGTGTTGTTATCTCCGTGACGTCACTGATGTTTTTTTTTAAATATCTTTTTTTGTAGTATCGTGTCTGGGCTCGGCCTGATGCCGTCAGTCAGACCGAATTCGCACTCCAAGTCGGTGTAAAATGTCTCGACAACTACGCAGACTTCTTTGGAATACGTTACCCACTTCCTAAACAAGGTGAAATGTATCTACATACATCACAATACGTTACCCACTTCCTAAACAAGGTGAAATGTATCTACACACATCACAATACGTTGCCCACTTCCTACACAAGGTTAAATTTATCTACATACATCACAATACGTTACACACCTCCTACACAAGGTTAAATTTATCTACATACATCACAATACGTTACACACCTCCTACACAAGGTTAAATTTATCTACATACATCACAATACGTTACACACCTCCTACACAAGGTTAAATTTATATACATACATCACAATACGTTACCCACTTCCTAAACACGGTGGAATATATCTACATACATCACAATAATTTACCCACTTCCTCGACAAGGTGAAATGTATATACATATATCATAATACGTTACCCACTTCCTAAACAAAGTGAATATCTAAATACATCACAATACGTTACCCACCCAAACATTGAGAAGATTTAAATATTTAACAATACGTTACCGATTTCCTAAACAAGGTAAACATGTTGTGTATACACCACAATGCCCCTTTCACAATGTACTTTTGTATTTTCTCCATATATTTTCTCAGATATGGTATCACTGTCACAATGTATTATGCACTTTCTCAGCAATGGCATCACTGCCACAAAGTATTGTCTATTTTCTCAGATATGGTAGGTCTCTCACAATGTATTGTCTGTTTTCTCAAATATGGCAGCAATGCCAAAATGCATTTTGTATTTTCTCAGATATGGTTGTACAGGCACTATGTATTATCTATTTTCTCAGATATGGTCGCACTGCCACTAAGTATTGTCTATTTTCTGAGATATAATAGCACTCTCACAATGTATTGTCTATTTTCTCAGATATGGTCGCACTGCCACTAAGTATTGTCTATTTTCTCAGATATAATAGCACTCTCACAATGTATTGTCTATTTTCTCAGATATTGTCGCACGGCCACTATGTATTGTCTATTTTCTCAGATATTGTCACACTGCCACTATATATTGTCTATTTTCTCAGATATGATAGCACTCTCACAATGTATTGTCTGTTTTCTCAGATATGGCATTGCTGCCACTATGTATTGTCTATTTTCTCAGATATGGTAGCACTCTCACAATGTATTGTCTATTTTCTCAGATATGGCAGCAATGCCACTATATATTCTGTATTTTCTCAGATATGGTCGCACTGCCACTATGTATTGTCTATTTTCTCAGATATAGTCACACTGCCACCATGTATTGTCTATTTTCTCAGATATCCCCTCACTGCCACTATGTATTGTGTATTTTCTAAGATATGTATCGTATTGCCACTATGCATTTTTAATTTTCTCAGATATGGTCGCACTGCAAGACTTCGACGCAGGTGCAATGGAGAACTGGGGACTGATTCTGTACAGGGAGGTTCTACTGATGTTCCAGAGCGGTGTGTCATCAGAGGGAGACAGGGAAGATATCGCCAGGTCTGTGGCGCATGAAGTGGGACACATGGTATGGATGTTTACCATACCCTCTCCTTCCCCTGTCCTAATCACCCTCTCCCTCCTTCCCCTCTACTGCCCTGCGCTAATCACCCCTCCCTCCCTCCCCTCTACTGCCCTGCCCTAATCACCCTCCCTCCCCTCTACTGACCTGCCCTCAACACCCCCTCCCTCCCCTCTACTGCCCTGCCCTAATCACCCCCTCCCTTCTATTGCCCTGCCCTAATCGCCCCCTCCCTCCCTTCTATTGTGCTGCCCTAATCACCCTCCCTCCCCTCTACTGCCCTGTCCTAATAATCCCCTCACTCACCTCTACTGACCTGCTCTAATCATCTCTCCCTCCCCTCTACCAACCTGCCCTAATCACCCCTCCTTCCCCTCTGCCCATATCTAATAACCCTCCCTTCTACTGCCCTGCCCTAATCACCCCCTCCCTCCCCTCTACTGCCCTGCCCTAATCACTCCCTCCCTCCCTCATTCCCCTCTACTGCCCTGTCCTAATCACCCCTCCCTCCCCTCTACTGCCATGTCCTAATCACCCCCTCCCTCCCTCCCCTCTACTGCCCTATCCTAATCACCCCCTCTTTCCCCTCTACTGCCCTGCCATAATCACCTGCTCTCTCCTCTCTTCTGCCCTGCCCTAACCACCCCGTTGGTGTCCCTCCCCTCTACTGCCCTGCCCTAATAACCCCCTCCCTCCCCTCTACTGCCCTGCCCTAATCACCCCTACCCTCTACTGCCCTGCCCTAATAACCCCCTCCCTCCCCTCTACTGCCCTGCCCTAATCACCCCTACCCTCTACTGCCCTGCCCTAATCACCCCCTCTCTCCCTTCTACTGACCTGCCCTAATCACCCCCTCACTCCTCTCTAGTGCCCTGCCCTAATCACCCCCTCCCTCTCTTCTTTTGCCCTGCCCTAATAACCCCCTCCCTCCCCTCTACTGCCCTGTCCTAATCACCCCGTCCCTCCCCTCTATTGACCTGCCCTCATAACCCCGTCCCTCTCCTCTACTGACATGCCCTCATCACCCCCTCCCTCCCCTCTACTGCCTTTCCCTAACCACCCCCTCCCTCCCTTCTATTGTACTGCCCTAATCACCCCCTCCCTCCACTCTACTGCCCTGCCCTAATCACCCCATCCCTCCCCTCTACTGACCTGCCCTCATCACCCCATCCCTCCCCTCTACTGCCCTAATCACCCTCTCCCTTTTATTGCCCTGCCCTATTAACCCCCTCCCTCACCTCTACTGACCTGCCCTCATCACCACATCCCTCCCCTCTACTGCCGTGCCCTAATCACCCCCTCCCTCCCTTCTATTGCCCTGCCCTCATCACCCTCTCCCTCCCCTCTACTGCCTTGTCCTAATCACTCCTCCCTCCCCTCTACTGCCCTGCCCTAATCACCCCGTCCCTCCCCTCTACTGCCCTGTCCTAATCACCCCGTCCCTCCCCTCTACTGCCCTGCCCTAATCACAAAGGCCCTCCCCTCTACTACCCTGTCCTAATCACCCCTCCCTCCCCTCTACTGCCCTGCCCTAATCACAAAGGCCTCCCCTCTACTTCCCTGCCCTAATCACCCGTCCTTCCCCTCAACTGCCCTGCCCTAATCACAAAGGCCCTCCCCTCTACTGCCCTGCCCTAACCACCTGTCTCAGCCCTGTTTATCTAACAGTTGTGGGACAAACTGTCTCTTAGTTACTGTCTTTCATTGCAGTTGTTTGACAACTTCATGTTTATCTCACCTGCCCTCATCACCCCTCCCTCCCCTCTACTGACATGTCCTAATCAGCCTCCCCCCCCCCCTTTGCTGATCTGCTCTAATCATCTCTCCCACCCCTCTACTGATCTGCCCTAATCAATCCCTCTCTCCCATCTACTGACCTGCCATAATCACTCCCTCCCTCCCCCCTCTACTGCCTTGCCCTAATCACCCCCTCCCTCCCTTCTATTGCCCTGCCTAATAACCCCCTCCCTAACCTCTTTTGACCTGCCCTCATCACCCCCTCCCTCCCCTCTACTGACCTGCTCTAACCACCCCCTCTCTCCCCTCTACTGCCCTGCCCTAATCACTCCCTCATTCCCCACTACTGACCTGCCCTCATCACCCCGTCCCTCCCCTCTACTGCCCTGCCCTCATCACCCCCTCCCTCCCTTCTATTGCGCTGCCCTAATCACCTCCTCCCTCCCCTCTACTGCCCTGCCCTAATCACCCCCTCCCTCCCCTCTTCTGACCTGTCCTCATCACCCCATCCTTCCCCTCTACTGCCCTTCCCTAATCACCCCCCTCCCTTTTATTGTCCTGCCCTATTAACCCCCCTCACCTCTACTGACCTGCCCTCATCACCCCCTCCCTCCCCTCTACTGACCTGCTCTAACCACCCCCTCCCTCCCCTCTACTGCCCTGCCCTAATCACTCCCTCATTCCCCACTAATGACCTGCCCTCATCACCCCGTCCCTCAACTCTACTGCCCTGCCCTCATCACCCCCTCCCTCCCTTCTATTGCGCTGCCCTAATCACCTCCTCCCTCCTACCCTGCCCTAATCACCCCCTCCCTCCCCTTTTCTGACCTGTCCTCATCACCCCATCCTTCCCCTCTACAACCCTGCCCTAATCACCCCCTCCCTTTTATTGCCCTGCCCTATTAACCCCCTCCCTCCCCTCTACTGACATGTCCTAATCACCCCCTCCCTCCCCTCTACTGACCTGCCATAATCACTCCCTCCCTCCCCTTCCCTGATCTGTCCTAATCACCCCCTCCCTCCATCCCCTCTACCGACCTGCCCTAATCACCCCCTCCCTGCCCTGTACTGCCCTGCCCTAATCACCCCCTCTCTCCCATCTACTGACCTGCCATAATCACTCCCTCCGTTCCCTATACCGACCTGCCCTAATCACCCCCTCCCTCCCCTCTACTGACATGTCCTAATCACCCCCTCCCTCCCCTCTACTGACCTGCCATAATCACTCCCTCCCTCCCCTTCCCTGATCTGTCCTAATCACCCCCTCCCTCCATCCCCTCTACCGACCTGCCCTAATCACCCCCTCCCTGCCCTGTACTGCCCTGCCCTAATCACCCCCTCTCTCCCATCTACTGACCTGCCATAATCACTCCCTCCATTCCCTATACCGACCTGCCCTAATCACCCCCTCCCCCTCCCTCCTCTCTACTACCCTGCCCTAATCACCCCCTCCCTCCCCTCTACTGACCTATCCTAATCACCCGTCCCTCCCCTCTGCTGATCTGCTCTAATCATCTCTCTCACCCCTGTACTGACCTGCCATATTATATTCACTCCCTCCCTCCCCTGCACTGACCTGTCCTAATCACCCCCTCCCTCCATACCCTCTACCGACCTGCCCTAATCATCCCTCCCTCCTTTCTACTGACCTGCCTTAGTCACCCCTCTCTCCCATCTACTGACCTGCCATATTCACTCCCTCCCTCCCATCCACTGACCTGTCCTAATCACCCTCTCCCTCCATACCCTCTACCGACCTGCCCTAATCATCCCTCCCTCCTTTCTACTGACCTGCCTTAGTCACCCCCTCCCTCCCCTCTGCTGACCTGCCTTAATCACCCCTCCCTCCCCTCTACTGACCTGCTCTAATCATTCCTCCCTCTCCTCTACTGCCCTGCCCTAATCACCCCATCCCTCCCCTCTACTGACCTGCTCTAATCATCCCCTCCATCCACCTCTACTGACGTGCTCTAATCACTCCATTCCCCTCTACTGCCCTGCCCTCATCACCCTCTCCCTCCCCTCTACTGCCCTGCCCTCATCAACCTCTCCCTCTCCTCTACTGCCTTGTCCTAATCACCCCTCCCTCCCCTCTACTGCCCTGCCCTAATCACCCCATCCCTCCCCTCTACTGCCCTGTCCTAATCACCCCGTCCCTTCCCTCTACTGCCCTGCCCTAATCACAAAGGCCCTCCCCTCTACTGCCCTGTCCTAATCACCCCGTCCCTCCCCTCTACTGCCCTGCCCTAATTACCTGTCTCAGCCCTGTTTATCTAACAGTTGTGGGACAAACTGTCTCTTAGTTACTGTCTTCCATTGCAGTTGTTTGACAACTTCATGTTTATCTCACCTGCCTTAATCACCCCTCCCTTCCCTCTACTGACCTGCTCTAATCATCCCTCCCTCCCCTCTACTGACCTGCCCTAATCACTCCCTCATTCCCCTCTACTGCCCTGCCCTAATCACCCCGTCCCTCCCCTCTACTGCCCTGCCCTAATCACTCCCTCCCTCATTCCCCTCTACTGCCCTGCCCTCATCACCCTCTCCCTCCCTCTACTGCCTTGTCCTAATCACTCCTCCCTCCCCTCTACTGCCCTGCCCTGCCCTAATCACCCCGTCCCTCCCCTCTACTGCCCTTCCCTAACCACCTGTCTCAGCCCTGTTTATCTAACAGTTGTGGGACAAACTGTCTCTCAGTTACTGTCTTTCATTGCAGTTGTTTGACAACTTCATGTTTATCTCACGGTGGCAACTTTGCGTCTCACTTTGTACTGTTTATCTCATGGTCGTCAACTTCGCGTCTCACTTTGTACTGTTTATGTCATGGTCGTCAACTTCGTGTCTCACTTTGTACTGTTTATCTCAGTCGTCAACTTCGTGTCTCACTTTGTACTGTTTATCTCACGGTCGTCAATTTCGTGTCTCACTTTCTACTGCAGTTCACTCTAATCACGTCTATTTTAATGAAACGGGAAACTTGTGCATCACTATTATACTGTTTATCTAGCAGTAATTTCATGTGTCACTATTATACTGCTCATATCAGAGTAAACACATTTTTTTACTAGTATACTATTTATCTCACAGTAATTTCATGTCTCATTACAGTGTTCGAGATTAACGGTATCCCAATATCCCGGGGATACCAGAATTTAATTTTGGATACCAGACTTCAAGAACCCAGTATCCCACCGGGATACCATATAATACTAAATTCTCAGATGGGATACCAGATTTTGAAATGTTAGTATCCAACTGGGATACTGCCCAAAAATTTTAATCTCGAACACTGCATTATTATACTGCTTATATCACAGTAACTTCATACCTTCTATTATACTGTTTATCACGCACTGATCTCATGTCTATTATACTGCTTATATCACAGTAACTTCATACCTTCTATTATACTGTTTATCACGCACTGATCTCATGTCTATTATACTGCTTATATCACAGTAACTTCATACCTTCCATTATACTGTTTATCACGCACTGATCTCATGTCTCACTATTATATTGTTTTTCTCACAGTAACCTCATAGCTGTATATTATACTTTTCATCTCAACAACCTGTATCACTATTATACTGTTTATCTCACAATAACATCATGTTTCCATATTATACCATTCATGTCAGTAACCTGTCTCACCATTATACTGTTTATCTCAAAGTGGTTCGGTAACCCCCTGTCTCACTATTATACTATTTATGTCACAGTGGTTTGGTAACTTCCTGTCTTACTATTATACTGTTTATCTTACAGTGGTTCTGTAACCTGTCTCACTATTATATTGTTTATCTCAAAGTGATTCGGTAACCTCCTGTCTCACTATTATACTGTTTATCTCACCGTGGTTCGGTAACTTCCTGTCTCACTATTATACTGTTTATCTCATAGTGGTTCGGTAACCGCCTGTCTCACTTTTATACTAATTATCTCAGTGGTTCGGTAACCTCGTGTCTTACTATTACTAGTTTATTGTTTATCTCACAGTGGTTCCATAACCTACTTTCTCACTATTATATTGTTTAAATCAGAGTGGTTCGATAACCTCATGTCTCACTATTATACTGTTTATTTCACAGTTGTTTGGTAACCTCGTGTCTCACTATTATACTGTTTATGTCACAGTGGTTCGGTAACCTCGTGTCTCCCGCCTGGTGGGACGACCTGTGGCTGAACGAAGGATTCGCAACATTCATGGAGTTCTATGGAGTGAACCTCATCTACCCTCAGTGGAATATAGTGAGTATTATACCTAGTGTAGAGTATAAGTATATATCACAGTGTTCTAGCTAGGATTTTGATGGGGCAGGGCGCTAATTTAATTGTAGGGCATTTTTAACGCGAAAATCTTATTTTTAAGGCAAGTGCTGGATATGATGGCATTTTTTACATTCTTAAATATCATATATGTAGGAATATCTATGCTGGTTTTAATTTATAAAACATTTTTGGAGGGATCGGGGGGGACAATCAATTTCTAAACCCAAATTTATTGTTCTTTAATTTGGATGTTTGACGAAACAGTACATTCATCGCCGTATGCAATATTATTGTACTAATGTACTAAATATAGACACTATTAAAAAAAATATCGTTCCAGCCAGTACAACACGACTGGTATGTGTTGTGGTATGTGCTATCCTGTCTGTGGGATGGTGTATATAAACGATCCCTTGCTACTAATGGAAAAAAGTAGCGGGTTTTTCTCTAAGACTAAATTTTAACATTACTAAATGTTTGGCATCCAATAGCCGATTATTGATAAATCAATATGCTCTAGTGGTGTCGTTAAATAAAATCAAACTTTAACTATTAAAATGTTTTACAAAAGGTTGGATCACCTAAAAAAACATATTATTTTTTCTATTATATATAGTATTTATACCATTTAATATCATGCCCTAATGTAATTTAAAATAAATAAATGAAATAATTAAAAGAAATCAAGAAATGAAAAAAAAAAAGAATGATTAGAAATAAATAAAAAGAAATAAAGAAATAAAAGAACAAATAAATTCAAAAATTGACATAAGGATATATCTGTAACAAGTTGCTCACTGCATTTAGAAACGGCTATTATTGCATGTCAAGATCTAGATAGATTTCATTAAATAGCTTTTGCAGACATGCTTTTAACAAAACACAGTTATGCCTACATAGACCAAATAACCAGTGTTGCTAGTTTACTCTGTGCCATATTATAACGATGCAATCAATATGTCATTGATAAGGACTACTGACATTAGTTAAAACTATATGTATCTTGGTCTGGATATTTGCAAAGGCAAAAATTACTTTCAAAAATGTACTTATCAAAATACATTTCACATTTGACGTTCTGTCGAAGTTTATCATGATGGTCTACTTTCAACTAGGTGTTTGCTAGGTGGTGTGTGGTTATGTGCGTGACGGTGTGAGGATTACTCGCCTCGTCTGCAGTCATATCGACTAACAATAGAAAAAAAACATGCCACGTTACTGCTGTCGGCTTTCACAACTATGGCTAAACAATGTTTCGTCAAACGTTTTTTAGTTGGGAATTCAGACTCGTAACAACACTGTACACGCTTTGAGAGGAAAGTGAGATTTTGTATTTTTGTTTGGCAATGAATTAGGGCAGGGCGGCGATAATCAGAGGCGGTGCGGCAACAAACACGGCAGGGCGGCACAAAACGGGGGCAGGGCGCAGCGCCCCTCTATTTATTGCTATCTAGAACACTGTATCATCTACCCTCAATGGAATATAGTGAGTTCTACGTAGTGGACAGTATAATTATATATCGTCTACCCTCACTGGAATATAGTGAGTTCTACGTAGTGCACAGTATAATTATATATCGTCTACCCTCACTGGAATATATTGAGTTCTACTTAGTGCACACTATAATTATATATCGTCTACCCTCACTGGAATATAGTGAGTTCTACTTAGTGTACAGTATAATTATATATCGTCTACCCTCACTGGAATATAGTGAGTTCTACTTAGTGTACAGTATAATTATATATCGTCTACCCACACTGGAATATAGTGAGTTCTACTTAGTGGACAGTATAATTATATATCGTCTACCCACACTGGAACATAGTGAGTTCTACATAGTGGACAGTATAATTATATATCATCTATCCTCACTGGAATATAGTGACTTCTACTTAGTGGTATCATCTACCCTCACTGGAATACAGTGAGTTCTACTTAGTGTACAGTATAATTATATATCGTCTACCCTCACTGGAATACAGTGTGTTCTGCTTAGTGTACAGTATAATTATATATCGTCTACCCTCACTGGAATACAGTGTGTTCTGCTTAGTGTACAGTATAATTATATATCGTCTACCCTCACTGGAATACAGTGTGTTCTACTTAGTGTACAGTATAATTATATATCGTCTACCCTCACTGGAATACAGTGATCTCTGCTTAGTGTACAATATAATTATACATCGTCTACCCTCACTGGAATACAGTGATCTCTGCTTAGTGTACAATATAATTATACATCGTCTACCCTCACTGGAATACAGTGAGTTCTGCTTAGTGTACAATATAATTATACATCGTCTACCCTCACTGGAATACAGTGAGTTCTGCTTAGTGTACAATATAATTATACATCGTCTACCCTCACTGGAATACAGTGAGTTCTGCTTAGTGCACAATATAATTATACATCGTCTACCCTCACTGGAATACAGTGAGTTCTGCTTAGTGTACAATATAATTATACATCATCTACCCTCACTGGAATACAGTGAGTTCTGCTTAGTGTACAGTATAATTATACATCATCTACCCTCACTGGAATACAGTGAGTTCTGCTTAGTGTACAGTATAATTATACATCATCTACCCTCACTGGAATACAGTGAGTTATGCTTAGTGTACAGTATAATTATATATCGTCTACCCTCACTGGAATAGTGTGTTCTACTTAGTGTACAGTATAATTATATATCGTCTACCCTCACTGGAATATAGTGAGTTCTGCTTAGTGTACAATATAATTATATATCATCTACCCTCACTGGAATATAGTGATCTCTACTTAGTGTACAGTATAATTATATATCGTCTACCCTCAGTGGAATACAGTGAGTTCTGCTTAGTGTACAATATAATTATATATCATCTACCCTCACTGGAATACAGTGAGTTCCGCTTAGTGTACAATATAATTATATATCATCTACCCTCACTGGAATATAGTGATCTCTACTTAGTGTACAATATAATTATATATCATCTACCATTTCTTGGTCTTATTCCTCGTTCGTTCTAGTTTGAAGGATTTGTTGTGACACGAATGCATCCTGTAATGGTGAAGGACTCGCTAGTGACGTCGCATCCACTTTATGTGCCAGGAAATGATGTGGACAAGATATTCTCAAACTTCGATAGCATTTCCTATGACAAAGTGAGCCCATTTCGAATATATACAAATTTCTTATGTATCATATGTGAAGTGCTGCATACATTGTCAGTGTGTGTATGTATGCATCTATGTATGTATGTGCATGTGTGTGTGCATGTGCGTGTGTGTGTGTGTATATAAGAATGAATGAACTGAGGAATTTTTTAAAAACTAAAAAAATATTATTTTCAAATTTTGCCCCAGGGATTCAAAATTGATTTTAAATTGACCATTGTGATACACAAAATATAACTGTTTTTCGGTCAGTCTTGTTTTAAATTTATTTGGCTAGCACTCTGTTTTGTTTATCAGCCGGATACGATGTATTTGTTTTTAAAAATTGTTAGGAAAAGGGATAACAATAAACCAACCGCTAAAAAATGGACTGGTTTAGAGGATTAGTCGGCGGGTAGTCGTGTGGACACTAAGATACCCTTGAGACTTGGATTTTTTTCTGTATGCAATAACCGGACGTGCTATAATAGGTTCTTTCATAACAGTTTGCAGATTTAAAAACTCCTACTTCATAAGTTTACCAATATCAACGCTACGTCGACTGTAAATTATTGGAAAAATTATTTTATCTCTTTCTACTGCTTTACCAGATTCAACGTTGATTCCAAATGTATGTTTTGTCTGTAATGTACGAATCCAGAAGGCCTCTCGTTCAAGTCTCAAGAGGTCTGTTTCGTTTTTTGAACCAAGTATCAGGGGTTGTTCAATTGGAATTATTTCAAAATTTTCATCTAACGAATGATCAGGTAGGTTGAAGTAATTGGCGACTGGGGTGTCAACTTCATGCCGAATATCATACTTGTGACAAACTGCTCTAATTCTCAGTTGGTTTTGCATTTGTCTTACATGTTAGATATACTACATTTTTCGAATCACAGTTCATGTCTGTCCAAATTTGATATTCAATTTTGGTCTGTTGACTTTTGAAAGTCGACTGCATTTTAAGTAAGTTGTGAAGTCTACACCTGGTTTTGTAACAAGTAGTAGAGGAGCCAGTGCTTATTTGAGGCGATTGCTTATGCTGCAGTTTGTATGTTTTATAGTCTTCAGTTGCCCTAAGGGGATTTTCTAATTATCGAAGTTTTAGATTTAATTTTTCTAAAAAACCGTTTTGCATATCCCCTAGGTTTTAAAGCACAAAATAAAAGTGAACAAGCCTCATTGAAATTCTGTTTGTTACTCGAATTTCTGTGAAATCTAATAATCTGAGATTTAACAATGCCTTTAATTCTTAGGCCAAATAGCTTTGTCTAATTGTCTGTAGTACTTTGAATTATTAAGCTGTCGATGAGCTTCCCGGATGTAGTTCTCCCTTGATAGAATGACATAGTACAACAATTTTGTGGTTTTTGCGTAGTTTGGTGAGAGCACGACGTTCCATGACAGAAAGATTTTGCCGATTTTGGTAAACTGTCATATCATCCACTTTTTCCACTATCCTTTTATGAGCTTTAATGATTTCAGGATGTACACTAGAGTTTGGGGGTAACCAGCTGGAGTTTTTCGTGAATGTGATTTTTTCTCCAGTTGAATGCCGAAAATAGTCGGCCAGTTTCATTTTGTGGTCAAAAACTGCCACATCCATTACACCATTGTCTAGTTTAGCCTCTAAGCCTGTTTTTGGTTGGGGGATGGGAACAAAATTAAGACCCCTGTCCAGTAATGATTTTTCAGCGGATGTTAGAAGGTTAGTGTCACCAGTTACATGTAGGTTAGCAATGTTAGTTCCTAGTCCTAAATTAGGGTGGACATTACCCTTTCCCGGCCTTAGTTTAAATTTAAGTACCTCATACAACTGCGATAAAGTTTATTGGCAGTTGTTTCTGTCCAGTGAATGTTGTCCTGCCCAACCTCAAAATCACACGCGTGAAGCGCAGGTATAATTTTGATGTCCCTCGTTGTTTCTGCAGCCAAATGTTTTTACTAGCTAAAGGTCTGTCCGAAACGTTAAGCTCGATAAAAAGTATTTTTGACCTAGGGAAATGTTTCCGAATCGAGCTTATCATGTTTCGCAACTGATTTATTGCACTGGTTGGATTTTGATCTTTTGAGTTTCTACTAATGTTAAGAACAATGGTTACGGGTTGAGACTTGCCCTTATAATTTGAGCCCATGGTCTGAAAGTGATTAAAATTGGCGCCTGGGTAACATTCTGCTTGCACCTCAGGATGCTTGTCCAAATTAATTCTGGAGAGATTTGATGAGCCAAAAAGAATTTTTTATGTATGTATGTATGTATGTATGTATGTATGTATGTATTTTTATATTTTGAATATCTCTATTGTATGTATGTCAGGTTTTGACTTAAACATACATATATTCAAATGATGCACTGGCACAGGGGATATTAAAATCCTTTATTGCCTTGACAAATTTCCTCATGCCGTTACCGAGACCCGAACCTGTGGCACCCAATCGCCCAATGTATGTATGAATGTATGTATGGATGTATGTATGGATGTATGTATGTATGTATGTATGTATCGATGTATGTATTGATGGATGGATGTATGGATGTATTTATGTACGTATGTATGTATGTATTGATGTATGTATGTATGTATGTATGTATGTATTTAAGAATGAATGTATGTACTGATGTATGGATAGATGGATGGATGGATTGATGTGTGTGTATGTATGTATGTATGTATATATATATCTGTTTTCTCTAGGGTGCTGCAGTTATTCGCATGATGCGCCATTTCCTCGGGGACGAGACGTTTAAAAGAGGAATGTCGGTAAGTATATTGCTAAGCTCAGACTTACGAATAACACTACGGTTATAATATCACTACAATAGCCTTTCTAAGAACTACAATTACATCTAGAATACATTTTCTTCTTCAGAATACTATTAATATACCCGTTCTAACAACAGCAATTAAATATAAACTACATGTTCGTGTTTAAAATAACATTAGCATAACCCCTTCATCAACTAATATTATATAGAAAATAAAACTAAAATATATTTAAAAGACATTTTTGTCTTTAGAATATCGCTAAAATAGCCTTTCTAACAATTAAGTTACATATAAAATACATTTTCGTGTTTAGAATAACACTAACATAACTGTTTTATCAACTAAAATTAAATAGAAACAAAAATTTCGTCTTTAGAATATCAATAAAATAGCATTTTCAACAATTACAGTTACATATAAAATACTTCTTTGTGTTTAGAATAACATAACATAACCCTTTTATCGACTAACATTGCATAGAACATACATTTTTGTCTTTAGAATATCAATAATATAGAATGTCAACAACTCAAAGTACATTATGAAATAAATTTTCGTCTTTAGAATATTATTAATATGATCTTTCTAACAACTAAAATAAAATGTTAAGTACATTTCGTGGTCAGAATATCACTGTCTACATTTGTAACGTTTGTCTGGTTTCTAGTATCTCGAACGTTTGTCTGGTTTCTAGTATCTCGAACGTTTGTCTGGCTTCTAGCATCTCGAACGTTTGTCTGGTTTCTAGTATCTCGAACGTTTGTCTGGCTTCTAGTATCTCGAACATTTGTCTGGCTTCTAGTATCTCGAACGTTTGTCTGGCTTCTAGTATCTCGAACGTTTGTCTGGTTTTTGTCTTTAGAATATCAATAATATAGAATGTCAACAACTCAAAGTACATTATGAAATACATTTTCGTCTTTTAAATATTATTAATATAATCTAATCTAATATCTCGAACATTTGTCTGGTTTCTAGTATCGAACTTTTGTCTGGTTTCTAGTATATCGAACTATAGTTCATCCCTCAGGGAATGACTTTTTTATACTATGAAATTTACTACAAGTTAAAGTATTTAATCTCTAGTTTGAGTGGTAAAAATAGATCTACTAGTCAGAAACATGTTTTATTACACCGTGGTGACGGAGATACCCGTGAAAGATTTTTCATATCCCACAATGTGAGATATGCTTTTTGAGAGGTCATGACCTCCGATCACATGATCCACGGAACTACTTTAACTCATTCATAAACAACATGCCATTAAAACTTTACAAGCGTTACTCTAACCTGCGTCCATCCGGATTCACCAAACCTGAAACACCGTTCTATTTAGCAACAAACACAAAAGAAGCTTCTCAATTTTTTCCTTGGTTTAAACGCCAGCCTATTGGGGTAAACAAGTTATCTTCAACCATGAGGCGAATGTCAAAAAATGCCGAACTCGCTCCCAACAAGAATTACACAAACCATTCTGCACGAAAATACTTAGTTCAAAAACTTTCTGAGAAAAATATCCCTCCAACACACATGATGCAAATTTCTGGCCATAAAAATATACAAAGCATCAACAACTACAGCCACATTTCCACAACACAGCACCGTGAAATGAGTCATTTTCTCAGTAACACGGTATCGGACCACCAGTCACGTGCTTTGGAAATTCACTCGACAGACACAACTTCAACGAAAATGATTTATTCTTGTACATACATCTTCTACAAATCTTCTTGGCAAATTGTCTTCGATTTTTTCTGCTCCAATATATGGTGGAACCATAAATATTAACTTTTGTAAACACAATAACGGTGAAACTGAATCTCCTGAAAGCAAGCCCAAACGTCGAAAACTCACACGTGACACTCAGACCGACGCGCTTTGAAGTTTGAAAGTTTAAACGTTTTGCAGAAAACTCAAATGATGAGCTTTGAATAGTGAGTGTTATATTATAGTTTATTAAACTAATATTCTGTTTACTACTAGTGTGTGTTATTTGTTTTAATTATTTTTATTTTTGGGATGGAGGGACTCTATGACATTGCGAAAGCATAAATACTTTAATAGTATAAAAAGAGTGCATAGGCAAAGAAGGTTTATGCGCTCTGAATCACTCCGCTGTTTTGTTTACGTTCAGTGTCCTGTTTAGTGAGAGACAAAAAATATATTTGGCGACTCAAATTAATAATGTAGCGCGTTGTAATAAATAGAATACTATACTCGTCCCCGTGAGAGACCGTTTATATTACAACTCGTGTGTTGTCGATCGTACATCACTCGCTTCCGCTCGTGATGTACGATCGAAAACACACTCGTTGTAATATAAACGGTCTCTCACGGGGACTCGTTTTGTATTCTCTATGCATTGCCATCATGAACACATCAATATTTTTCTCATTCAGCGTTGTCTAAATAACGTTTAATGAATGTTACCATAACACAAAGTTTTCTAATACTTCGGTATGTAGGTAATATTTTACGAGTTACTAGAGTAGATATTTTTCTAATTCAGTGCTATCTTAAGACATAAGAATATTTTATATGTTCTTATAACAACTGTTTCCTAACTCAGCGCTATCTTAAGAATATCATATATACGTATTACTATGATAACTGTGTTTCCTAATTCATCACTATCGAAAAGATATCTTACATGTTACTATGACAACTGGTTTTTTTTTTAATTCAGCGCTATCTGAAGAATCTGTCGTTTGGAGTTGCCAACCACAATGACCTGTGGAGTGCGATAACCGAAGTAAGTTTGTGTTTTCATCTTCATATGCCAGTGCAACTCGTGTGTTATGTCGCCTTTACATAGCTCATATACCTTACATAGCTCAAATACCGTACATAGCTCATATACAATACATAGCTCATATACAATACATAGCTCATATACCGTACATAGCTCAAATACCTTACATAGCTCATATACCGTACATAGCTCATATACAATACATAGCTCATATACCTTACATAGCTCATATACCGTACATAGCTCATATACCTTACATAGCTCATATACCGTACATAGCTCATATACAATACATAGCTCATATACAATACATAGCTCATATACCTTACATAGCTCATATACCTTACACAGCTCATATACAATACATAGCTCAAATACCTTACATAGCTCATATACAATACATAGCTCATATACCTTACATAGCTCATATACCTTACATAGCTCATATACCGTACATAGCTCATATACCTTACATAGCTCATATACCGTACATAGCTCATATACCGTACATAGCTCATATACCTTACATAGCTCGTATACCGTACATAGCTCATATACCTTACATAGCTCATATACCGTACATAGCTCATATACAATACATAGCTCATATACCGTACATAGCTCAAATACCTTACATAGCTCATATAGCGTACATAGCTCATATACAATACATAGCTCAAATACCTTACATAGCTCATATACAATACATAGCTCAAATACCTTACATAGCTCATATACAATACATAGCTCATATACCTTACATAACTCATATACCTTACATAGCTCATATACCGTACATAGCTCATATACCGTACATAGCTCATATACCGTACATAGCTCAAATACCTTAGATAGCTCATGTACCGTACATAGCTCATATACAATACATAGCTCATATACCTTACATAGCTCATATACCTTACATAGCTCATATACAATACATAGCTCAAATACCTTACATAGCTCATATACCTTACATAGCTCATATACAATACATAGCTCATATACCTTACATAGCTCATATACCTTACATAGCTCATATACAATACATAGCTCAAATACCTTACATAGCTCATATACCTTACATAGCTCATATACAATACATAGCTCATATACCTTACATAGCTCATATACAATACATAGCTCAAATACCTTACATAGCTCATATACAATATATAGCTCATATACCTTACACAGCTCATATGCAATACATAGCTCATATACCTTACATAGCTCATATACAATACATATCTCAAATACCTTACATAGCTCATATACAATACATAGCTCATATACCGTACATAGCTCAAATACCTTACATAGTTCATATACAATACATAGCTCGTATACCTTACATAGCTCATATACAATACATAGCTCATATACCTTACATAGCTCAAATACCTTACATAGCTCATATACAATACATAGCTCATATACCTTACATAGCTCAAATACCTTGCATAGCTCATATACCGTACATAGCTCAAATACCTTACATAGCTCATATACCGTACGTAGCTCAAATACCTTACATAGCTCATCATATAACTTACACGGGTATCCAAGGGGAAACCTCATGGGCTTGCTAACATTTATACAGACACACACGCACATATATATATATATATATATATATATATATATATATATATATATATATATATATATATTGTCGTGGCTGTCCCAACAGTTTTCGTAACTGTGTGCTGTGACGTGGACCTTTCTGAAGTAATTTTAATATTGGACAAAACAGAATATTTATTTTTACATTTAGTAGTAATTATTTGCATATGTGCTTGTATTCTGTAATGTCTTGAACTATGCCATTTATTATAGTTATTGTTTAATGAAATTCTTAGTAGTGTCGTTTGTCGTGTCGCGCACTATAGAAAAAAAAACGAAATTGCGTAACCTTTGTTATTAGTGATCGTTTGGATGCACAATGCGAGCTACATTTAGTTGTATTTCATAATAATATGTTTATAGTGTATGAAACTATGCTTGTAAATAGTTGCCGTAATTTATTTATGGGATGTTAGTATATTACAATCGCTAAATGTTTTGGTCTTGCTGTCTTCGACTTCATTTAATTCCCAAATTCCTGTGCATATAAAAACTATGACACTAATATTACACACTGAAAACATCCCATGGGCTCATAAATAAACCTGGGATAAATTTCCGCCCGATCCACTGTTTTAATATGGCTACCGGGACTGACCTTGCCCTTCAGTAAAGTTTATTTTCCTCCAAAACTTGTACGAGCGATTAGCTAGTTTCTTAGTTAAACGTATCCTAATATTGTTTGTACATTACGGCAAATAATTTTATTAATTAATTGAGACAATAACTGTAAAACTGATTACTGTAATATTAGTGTTTTTAGGAACTATATCCTTGTACGCTGAGAACCTGTTTACACATACTGGTTGCTAAGGTCTGATGTATTGGTACACAATGTTTGTAAACAACAGTGTAAAAATGCTGCTTTTATAATATCCCCAAAGGCTTTTTCATTAAAACTATTTTATATTGAAATTAGACCAAAAAAGCAATTGTGTAGTGATAGTCTCGTTTTTATGCACATTAGAATTTGTTTGTATTATTAGCTTGAATTCCCAATGTATTTGCAATGCACATAGCGTGTTTGTGTGCCTGGTCAATAATGTCGTTTTTATAAATATTCTAAAGAAATGTTAGTTTTATGTTTATGC
>NC_054703.1:29742084-29757084 GCF_016097555.1 Gigantopelta aegis | reverse complement strand
GTAAATGATAATTTAATGTGATTTTAATAACGTTAGTTGATGCTTCAGCTATAAGTGACCAAGTGAAAAGCATCAATTGACGTCTTAGATGTAAATGATAATTTAATGTCATGTGAATTGCATTAAATGATGTTTTATATATAAATCATAGTTTGATGTTATTTGAATAACGTCTGTTGACCTTCCAGCTACAAATGGGAGATCCCCTTCACGATGACCAGTAACCATGACAACGACTTCTCGAAAACAGCTAATGACGTCATCTGGATTCCGCAAAACGCGGATGGTGAGTATTACAAACGATTCAATTGACACAACCGGAATCTTATTGGACAAACCAGCATGATATCCGACTGCGCGCGGTCAGCTTAAACGTGCAGTTTCACACCAAAGCATTCCCTCAATCTGTTCATGTGTGTGTGTGTATGTATGTATGTGTGTGTGTGTGTGGGGGGGGGGGGGGGGGGGGGAGGGAGGGGGGGGTGGGGAGGGGGGATAAATTTGTACACTCAGAAGTCACAGTATGTATATTTACTTTAGCCATTTTATTATTATGACTATCATCATCATCATCATCATAATCATCATCATCATCATCATAATCATCATCATCATTAGCATAATCATCATAATCATCATCATCATAATCATTAGCATAATCATCATAATCATCATAATCATCATCATCATAATCATCATAATCATCATAATCATCATCATCATAATCATCAGCATAATCATCATAATCATCATAATCATCATCATCATCATTAGCATAATCATCATCATAATCATCATCATCATAATCATTAGCATAATCATCAGCATAATCATCATAATCATCAGCATAATCATCATCATCATAATCAGCATAATCATCAGCATAATCATAATCATCATCATAATCATCATCATCATAATCATTAGCATAATCATCAGCATAATCATCATCATCATAATCATTACCATAATCATCAGCATAATCATCATAATCATCAGCATAATCATCATCAGCATAATCATCATAATCATCAGCATAATCATCATCATCATAATCATCATCATCATCATAATCAGCATAATCATCAGCATAATCATCATCATAATCATCATCAGCATAATCATCATCATAATCATCATCATAATCATCATAATCATCATCAGCATAATCATCAGCATAATCATCATAATAATCATCATCATCATCATAATCATCAGCATAATCATCATCATCATAATCATCATAATCATCATCATAATCATCATCAGCATAATCATCATCATAATCATCATAATCATCATCAGCATAATCATCATCATAATCATCATAATCATCATCAGCATAATCATCATAATCATCATAATCATCATCAGCATAATCATCAGCATCATCATCATAATCATCATAATCATCATCAGCATAATCATCATAATCATCATAATCATCATAATCATCATCAGCATAATCATCAGCATAATCATCATAATCATCATAATCATCATCAGCATAATCATCATAATCATCATAATCATCTTCTTGGGACGGGACGTAGCCCAGTGGTAAAACGTTTGCTTGATGCACGGTCGGTCTAGGATCGATCCCCGTCGGTGGACCCATTGGGCTATTTTTCGTTCCAGCCAGTGCACCACGACTGGTATATCAAAGGCCGTGGTATGTGCTACCCTGTCTGTGGGATGGTGCGACAGCAGGTTTCCTCTTTCAGTATCTGTAGTCCTTAACTTTATGTCCGACACCATATAACCGTAAATAAAATGTGTTGAGTGCGTCGTTAAATAAAACATTTCCTTCATTATCTTCTTCTTCATCATCACAGGTATAATAATAATAATCGTCATCATAAGCATAAGAAACGGGGGGGGGGGGGGGGGGGGCAGGGCACCAGTCTCCCTTAGAGCTGGAGCAGAACCTTAAATTCAGGTAAAACTGATACAGATATTTAGGCAACATGTGCTAATCTGGGACCCTTTTACCATCATTTTACCCTCAAAATTAATTTTAATCCATGTAACAAGGTGTAGTGATTCTTTTTCTGTTTGGTAGTAATGCTAATATGAATAAATGTTGTTATCCAGATTCGGGCATTTTCGTTTTAATTCGGGCAAAAGCCAGCCTAGGGCCTACAAAAATGGGAGCCTGTGTGCCTATGATCGTCATCATTATTATTATTATTATTATTATCAACATCATTATAATTATGTTTCAGTTTCGTTTGATGCGTCCACTCTCCTTCCTAATGGCGGCAACAACGACTCGTGGCTCGTAGGAAACGTGATGCAGTATGGGTATTATAGAGTGAATTATGACTCCTCCAACTGGAGAGCTCTTCTCAAACAGCTGAACACTGATCACGAGGTATCATGTAGGAAATGTGATGTGTTATGGGTATTACAGACATCACAATGTGTGTGTCTATATGTTGATATTGTGTTTAGGAGTGAAGAGTGGTGTCTGTCTGTATGTTGATATTGTGTTTAGGAGTGAAGAGTGGTGTCTGTCTGTATGTTGATATTGTGTTTAGGAGTGAAGAGTGGTGTCTGTCTGTATGTTGATATTGTGTTTAGGAGTGAAGAGTGGTGTCTGTCTGTATGTTGATATTGTGTTTAGGGGTGAAGAGTGGTGTTTATCTATACGTTGCAGGGCTCAAACTTAACGACGGCACCGACGGTAATTGCCGTCGTTAAGCTATAAATTGCCGTAGGTAGAGACCATCACCGATGGCACTTTTCTGCCATCGGTAAAGCTCAACAATGGCAAAATATATACACCTGGTGTACATTGTCTGCCAATATTTAACATCTGCACATTTGAAATATATCTACATTATGCAAAATAGCCTTTTAGTCATGTTTATTTGTCACTTTTTAAAAAATTGCCATAGGCAGGCTCACGATAGCCGTTGGTGGGACGTTTCACCCATGACAATTCTTTTAAAAATTGCCGTGGGAGACAAATTTTTAAGTTCGAGCCCTGTGCTGATATTGTGTTTAAGAGTGAAGGGTGGTGTGTGTCTATCTGTTGATATTGTGTTTAAGAGTGAAGGGTGGTGTGTGTCTGTGTGTTGATATTGTTTTTAAGAGTGAAGGGTGGTGTATGTCTATCTGTTGATATTGTGTTTAAGAGTGAAGGGTGGTGTGTGTCTGTATGTTCATATTGTTTTTAAAAGTGAAGGGTGGTGTGTGTCTATCTGTTGATATTGTGTTTAAGAGTGAAGGGTGGTGTGTGTCTGTGTGTTGATATTGTGTTTAAGAGTGAAGGGTGGTGTGTGTCTGTGTGTTGATATTGTTTTTAAGAGTGAAGGGTGGTGTGTGTCTGTGTGTTGATGTCTGTGTGTTGATATTGTGTTTAAGAGTGTGTTTTTAAGAGTGAAGGGTGGTGTGTTTGAAGTTTAAGAGTGAAGGGTGGTGTGTGTCTGTGTGTTGATATTGTGTTTAAGAGTGAAGGGTGGTGTGTGTCTGTGTGTTGATATTGTGTTTAAGAGTGAAGGGTGGTGTGTGTCTGTGTGTTGATATTGTGTTTAAGAGTGAAGGGTGGTGTGTGTCTGTGTGTTGATATTGTGTTTAAGAGTGAAGGGTGGTGTGTGTCTGTGTGTTGATATTGTGTTTAAGAGTGAAGGGTGGTGTGTGTCTGTGTGTTGATATTGTGTTTAAGAGTGAAGGGTGGTGTGTGTCTGTGTGTTGATATTGTGTTTAAGAGTGAAGGGTGGTGTGTGTCTGTCTGTTGATATTGTGTTTAAGAGTGAAGGGTGGTGTGTGTCTGTGTGTTGATATTGTGTTTAAGAGTGAAGGGTGGTGTGTGTCTGTGTGTTGATATTGTGTTTAAGAGTGAAGGGTGGTGTGTGTCTGTATGTTAATATTGTTTTTAAGAGTGAAGGGTGGTGTGTGTCTGTGTGTTGATATTGTGTTTAAGAGTGAAAGGGTGGTGTGTGTATGTGTGTGTTGATATTGTGTTTAAGAGTGAAGGGTGGTGTGTGTCTGTGTGTTGATATTGTTTTTAAGAGTGAAGGGTGGTGTGTGTCTGTGTGTTGATATTGTTTTAAGAGTGAAGGGTGGTGTGTGTCTATCTGTTGATATTGTGTTTAAGAGTGAAGGGTGGTGTGTGTCTGTGTGTTGATATTGTGTTTAAGAGTGAAGGGTGGTGTGTGTCTGTGTGTTGATGTTGTTTTTAAGAATGAAGGGTGGTGTGTGTCGTTGTGTTTAAGAGTGAAGGGTGGTGTGTGCCTGTGTGTTGATATTTTGGTTAAGAGTGAAGGGTGGTGTGTGTCTGTGTGTTGATATGGTGTTTAAGAGTGAAGGGTGGTGTGTGTCTGTGTGTTGATATTGTGTTTAAGAGTGAAGGGTGGTGTGTGTCTGTGTGTTGATATTGTTTTTAAGAGTGAAGGGTGGTGTGTGTCTGTGTGTTGATATTGTGTTTAAGAGTGAAGGGTGGTGTGTGTGTCTGTATGTTGATATTGTGTTTAAGAGTGAAGGGTGGTGTGTGTCTGTGTGTTGATATTGTTTTTAAGAGTCAAGGGTGGTGTGTGTCTGTCTGTTGATGTTGTGTTTAAGAATGAAGGGTGGTGTGTGTCTGTGTGTTGATATTGTGTTTAAGAGTGAAGGGTGGTGTGTGTCTGTGTGTTGATATTGTTTTTAAAAGTGAAGGGTGGTGTGTGTCTGTCTGTTGATATTGTGTTTAAGAGTGAAAGGTGGTGTGTCTGTGTGTTGATATTGTTTTTAAGAGTGAAGGGTAGTGTGTATATGTGTGTTGATATTGTTTTTAAGAGTGAAGGGTAGTGTGTATATGTGTGTTGATATTGTTTTTAAGAGTGAAGGGTAGTGTGTATATGTGTGTTGCTATTGTTTTCAAGATTGAAGGGTGGTGTGTCTGTGTGTTGATATTGTGTTTAAGAGTGAAGGGTGGTATGTGTCTGTGTGTTGATTTTGTGTTTAAGAGTGTAGGGTGGTGTGTGTCTGTATGTTGATATTGTGTTTAATAGTGTAGGGTGGTGTGTCTCTCTATGTTGATATTGTGTTTAAGGGTGAAGGGTGGTGTGTGTCTGTGTGTTGATAGTGTGTTTAAGAGTGTAGGATGGTGTGTGTCTGTATGCTGATATTGTGTTTAAGAGTGTAGGATGGTGTGTGTCTGTGTGTTGATATTGTGTTTAAGGGTGAAGGGTGGGGTGTGTCTGTATGTTGATATTGTGTTTAAGAGTGAAGGGTGGTGTGTGTTGATACTGTGTTTAAGAGTGTAGGGTGGTGTGTGTGTGTATGTTGATATTGTGTTTGAGAGTCTAGTGTGTTGTTTTTATGTTGACATTGTGTTTAAGAGTGAAGAGTCTTTGTCTGTACGTTGAAATTGTGTATTGTTGTGCTAGGGTGTCGTTAAGCATTCATTCATTAATTTTGGTGCAAATCCTGTACATTTCAACTATGGACTTTATGGGTGTAGGTTGTGCTCATGCTTTGTGCCACGAGTTGGTCAGGATATGCCTACCTTTCGCGAACACTGGATTTATATCCGTGTTTATAATGATTCATGAGTGCATGCCATTAAAGCTGTATATATTCCACTGAACATTATTCAGTGCACCTTTGGGTTTCTAAAATAGTATTGGGGGTGCAACAGGTATGTAACATCCTGTTATCGATCTTCTAGGGGATCGGCAGTCCTCCTAAGGACAAGCACCTCGTTGTGAATCATGGTCGCAATCTCCATTTTGCCTACTGTCTTTTCGACTTTGAATTCTGCATTTAAACGATTTTGATCAGGGCATACGGATTTCATCATTTAGATTGTAACTGCTTGCATAAATTATCTTCCCCTGACTAATCTGAAGGTGTCGACGTCAACCGTTTGCAGAGTACTCGCCCTTGTTAAACACGTAATTTTGAAACTAAAACTATACACTAAACAGATGACCGCAAATGATACTACTCGCTAGTCTTATTAGTAAAAGCTAATACTTGTTACATCTTTTATGTTCTCTACAGAAAATCCACCCACTGAACAGAGCGCAGATAATAAACGATGCCTGGAACTTGGCGGGGTAAGTAGAACCGACGTACAGATTAGATTAGATATGTTTTAAACGTGCTCACATACCTCTATGGTTTCGAGCACGCCTATCCCCAGTCCGGCCTCCGATATAATCGGTGATCTGACTCGGGGCAGGAAAACCCTAACTATAATAAAAAATTTGAAATTTTAAACAGGAGGTCAAAAAGAGTAAATATATTATGTCGACATTAATAATTTTGAATGCGTTCCCAAAAGAAATACAGAAATCCCTACTCTACACCTATATAATTATTTAAAATTAACGCAAATTTAGATGGGGAAGTCTAAAAGTAAAAATACAAAAATTATAATTTATTTTTAAAAAAACAAAAAACAAAACAAACAAAAATTATTTAGTCCCCAGAGGCAAGGGAAGGGGTAGGGGGGTAAGCCCGGCCCACAGAAAAGTTATATTAAATTTAATATTTATTTATAAAGACTACCAATCGTATTTCGGGCCTTGGTGTGACCAGGAGGAAGGGGGGGAGGGGGCGAGAAGGGGGGCCGGAACTTTCACAGAAACCTACGGCCAAACCGCCTACGCCCTATGGCCCCAAAAAACCTAACCACCGGCACCACAACCACACCCCCACCCCCCACCCCACGGTGTCCAACCGCAGCTCGATCCAGTCATGGCAATCATTTGTAGAAGGTCACTAGTAGAGTGACCTAAAGCTTTAGTAGAAGGTCACTAGGAGAGTGTCCCAACCCAGTTACCTGCCCTGTTGAATTATATAATTGTTTAATTAAAAATCTAAAACATAGTTAAAATAATGATAAAAAATATGAAACAGATTAAATGAGCGAGCATGCCAGTAACCTACATTATATTTTATTTTATTTTATTTTTAAAATAGATATTAAACAAATTAAAAAAGACGAACTATATACATGTATAAGGTGCAGTTTCCGGTTGCGGAGCGGATTACTGCCAGATAAGCCTCCCCCCATAATCCGAGCAACAATCACACATTCAATCATACAACATATATACATTACACAACAAAACAAGACAACAAAAATTAAAAGTAATCGGCTAAAGATAAAACCCCGCCCAGCACCCCCCAGACAAAACGGGGGGCAAGGCGGAGAAACCCCAGCCAATCTAATACATTACACAACAAAACAAAACAAAAATTAAAAGTAATTGGCTAAAAATAAAACCCCGCCCGGCCCCCCAAATAAAACGGGGGGCAAGGGCACCCCCCCCCCACTAAAATGTGGGGGGGGGGGGGGCAACGGGCATACAAATCAAACAAAGTAATATACAGTTAAAATTTATTATATATTAAAAACTACAATAAACAAGTAGCCAAAAAGATTAGCCTATAGATACCCAGTGTTATCCCAAGTATAACCCTAGAATTGTACAACAAAAAGGTGAGAATTACCCCTAGGTTAATATTATAATGAGAAAATAAGGTTAATTAATAATAAAAAAATTAATTAAATTAAATAAATTATTAAATTCCGGGGAGAGCGACTGGGGGGTAAGAAAGGAAAAATAAATATTAATTTTAATTTTATTTTAATAGTTTTAATTCATCCAGGTACCGGACTAAGCGAGATAGCACTCCCAAAACGCATACCCTAATGGACATTACGTGCATATAATAAGGGGGAGTCCCAGTCGGGGCCGGAGAAGCAACAACCAAGTATTGCCCCCGACCCCCGGGAACTTTCCAAATGCGATTCCAGGACCGCTGCTCGGTGCTGTTTACCAGCTTATGAGCCCGGCGCCCAGATGTAATTTAATAGAGAAAAAAAAATTAGATAAAATATTACAAATAAATGATACATGATAATTTGGCTGGGTGAGTAGAACCGACGTACAGATAATTTGGCTGGGTGAGTAGAACCGACGTACAGATAATTTGGCTGGGTGAGTAGAACCGACGTACAGATAATTTGGCTGAGTGAGTAGAACCGACATACAGATAATTTGGCAAGGTAAGTAGAACCGATATACAGATAATTAGGCTGGGTGAGTAGAACCGACGTACAGATAATTTGGCAGGGTAAGTAGAACCGACGTACAGATAATTTGGCAGGGTAAGTAGAATCGACATACAGATAATTCTATCTGATGAGATTTAATAATGTCACTTAATCCTATGCCAACAAAAAAATAAATTAGATACCATGACCAGCAAGAGTTTCAAAATCGTATTAATAACAAAATAAAAACAAAAGGTGATAAATCTGAACATATATTTATATTGAACAGTTACAGAATACCTCCAAATGCATTCTTTATTTGTCTGACGCCATATAACCGTAAATAAGATGTGTTGAGTGCGTCGTTAAATAAAACATTTCTTTCCTTCCTTCCTTCTTTATTTGTAACATAAAATCCAAGGAATGCCTAATCCAACTGCGTTTTGATGTATCATGTACGTTTTAAAATCTGCGAAATATTCCTCACAAACAATGGGGGCGGGACGTAGCCCAGTGGTAAAGCACTCGCTTGATGCGCGGTCGGTTTGAAATCGATCCCCGTCGGTGGGCCCATTGGGCTATTTCTCGCTCCATCCAGTGCACCACGAGTGGTATATCAAAGACCGTGGTATGTGCTATCCTGTCTGTGGGATGGTGCATATAAAAGATCCCTTGCTGTTAATGAAAAAAATGTAGCGAGTATCCTCACTAAGACTATATGTCGAACATTACCAAATGTTTGACATCCAATAGCCGATGATTAATAAATCAATGTGCTCTAGTGGTGTCGTTAAACAATTATTTTTTTTTACAAAAAAAAATTAAACTCAGTCTGAATAAACTTTTTGTGAAAGAATAGCAAAGAGTTCTGTCACAAGTTTGTAGTTGTTTATAACAAAAGTAGCCATTGACGTTGCATTACATTACCTAATCATTCATTGGACAATTTTGTTTCTCTTCTTTGTTTTCATTGGTTAAGTCTCCAAGGGCAGTATCACTTTTTAGGGCACTATCACTAGTTACGGAACGTCATGTGATTGGTTTTTAACCAATAAGAACACAGAAATATTCTGATTATGTAATAAAGTGTGATATCGCTCACCAATCATTCTGCCTGACTGTCTCTGTTTATCTGTCTATTTGTGTCCAAGAGCTGGTATGCTACCGATGGAGACCGCCTTTCAAACGGTGGACTATCTGCACAAGGAGATGAACTATTTCGCTCGGATAGCTGCCGTCAATCAACTCGAGCATGTGCAGACGATGCTGATGAAGACAAGTCTCTATGGCAACTTTCAGGTAAGTAAGAACTGACTAAACATTTGGCCCACTTCAAATAATGTAACACTCTGAGACTCTTTTTTTTTTAGCCCCGACACTAAACATCTGAGGCACATGATACAATATAATGCTAGGTTAAGACTACCAACTGCCAGAAGAAAGTTGGCCAACTCTCTGCTGTCCGTTGTCATATTGAATGTTGACATATTGATGCGTTGACATTTTGTCCGTTGACATATTGATGCGTTGACATTTTGTCCATTGACATATTGATGCGTTGACATATTGATGCGTTGACACGCTCAAGGTATTAACATTTGACACTGTTTATCTTGACCGGCCTCGGTGGCCTCGTGGTTAGGGCATCGGTCTACAGGCTGGTGGGTACTGGGTTCGGATCCCAGTCGAGGCATGGGACTTTTTAATCCAGATACCAACTCCAAACCCTGAGTGAGTGATTCGCAAGGCTCAATGGGTAGGTGTAAACCATTTGCACCGACCAGTGATCCATAACTGGTTCAACAAAGACGTCCAATAGCCGATGATAAGATAAAAAAAATCAATGTGCTCCAGTGGCGTCGTTAAATAAAACAAATTTACTGTTTATCTTTGTAGAGGTTTATGAGGAACAAAGTTAGAGAACCCTTCAGAGTGATGGGCATGAACAACACTGGCGCCTCACATCTTGATTCGTAAGTACCCATTTTGTTACCTTAAGAAATATCTGATATATGCCACCTAATTATTATTAATCTGAGACATAGAAATGGTGCACCCATATTCAGTAGTAATAGTATCATCATCATCATCATCATCATCATCATCGTCATCATTACCATCATCATCAACATCATCATCATCATCACCATCATCAGCAGCTTCAGCAGCAGCAATATTATGATTAGTAGTTGTTTATTATTATTCTGAGCAACAGTATAGTGACGTCAGCGTGTCAGTGACGTCATGTTGACTATAGTTGATATAGATATTGGTATAAATATTGTTAGGCTTCTGTGGAACAGTATAGTGACGTCATCGTGTCGGAGTGACGTCATTTTGACTATAGTTCATATAGATATTACTATAAATATTCTAGACTTCTGAAGAACAGTATAGTGACGTCAACGTGTGAGTGTTATGTTGACTATAATTGATATGTATATATATTGCTCTAAATATTGTAGACTTCTGTGCAGTAGTATTGTGACGTCAGCGTATGAGAATAACGTCATGTTGACTATAGTTGATATGGATATTGCTATAAATGTTGTAGATTTCTGCGGAGCAATATTGTGACGTCAGCGTGTGAGAACGACCTGCCAGAGTGTGATCAGGAGGCCATTGGGCTATACAGAGCCTGGATGACCACTCCCAGCAACAACAGGTAAACAATGGACTACTGGTGAGATTATTACAAATAACAGGTAACAACAGGTAAACCATGAACTACTCGTGATATTATTACAAATAACAGGTAACAACAGGTAAAGCATGCACTATAGGTGAAATATTACAAATAACAGGTACCAACAGGTAAACCATGAACTACTGGTGATATTATTACAAATAACAGGTAACCACAGGTAAACCATGAACTACTGGTGATATTATTACAAATAACAGGTAACCACAGGTAAACCATGAACTACTGGTGATATTATTACAAATAACAGGTAACCACAGGTAAACCATGAACTACTGGTGATATTATTACAAATAACAGGTAACAACAGGTAAACCATGAACTACCAGTGATATTATTACAAATAACAGGTAACAACAGGTAAACAATGGAGTACAGGCGAGGTTATTACAAATAACAGGTAACAACAGGTAAACCATGAACTACTGGTGATATTATTACAAATAAAAGGTAACAACAGGTAAACCATGAACTACCAGTGATATTATTACAAATAACAGGTAACAACATGTAAACAATGGAGTACAGGCGAGGTTATTACAAATAAAAGGTAACAACAGGTAAACCATGAACTACCGGTGATATTATTACAAATAACAGGTAACAACAGGTAAACCATGAACTACAGGTGATATTATTACAAATACCAGGTAACAACAGGTAAACCATGAACTACAGGTGATATTATTACAAATAACAGGTAACAACAGGTAAACCATGAACTGCAGGTGATATTATTACAAATAACAGATAACACAGGTAAACCATGAACTGCAGGTGAGATATTACAAATAACAGGTAACAACAGGTAAACCATGAACTACCAGTGATATTATTACAAATAACAGGTAACAACATGTAAACAATGGAGTACAGGCGAGGTTATTACAAATAAAAGGTAACAACAGGTAAACCATGAACTACCGGTGATATTATTACAAATAACAGGTAACAACAGGTAAACCATGAACTACAGGTGATATTATTACAAATACCAGGTAACAACAGGTAAACCATGAACTACAGGTGATATTATTACAAATAACAGGTAACAACAGGTAAACCATGAACTGCAGGTGATATTATTACAAATAACAGATAACACAGGTAAACCATGAACTGCAGGTGAGATATTACAAATAAAAGGTAAAAACAGGTAAACCATGAACAAATTTAACGACGCCACTAGAGCACATTGATTTGTTTATCTTATCATCGGCTATTGGACGTCAAACATATGGTCATTCTGACACTGTTTTTTAGAGGAAACCCACTGTCACCACATAGGCTACTCTTTTATGACAGGCAGCAAGGGATCTTTTATTTGTGCTTCCCACAGGCAGGATAGCACAAACCATGGCCTTTGTTGAACCAGTTATGGATCACTGCTCGGTGCAAGTGGTTGCGGAGCACTCACTCAGGGTTTGGATTCGGTATCTGGATTAAAAAGTCCCATGCCATGACTGGGATCCGAACCCAGTACCTACCAGCCTGTAGACTGATGGCCTAACCACGACGCCTCCAAGGTCGGTATAATGTTATTAAAGACGTCACTCATTGTCCACTGGACTGCCTTTGTTTTGATTAGTTACCTGTTTATATACATTGTGCATATGTTCTGTATGGCACAGCTTTGCGTGTACACAGATGCACTATATTTAGTCCTGGTGCACACGTCTCTATTTCCAGTATTGACCCCGGTTTGAGGAGCTCTGTGTATTGTAAGATGATACAGAGATATAAGTCTCTATTTCCAGTATTGACCCCGGTTTGAGGAGCTCTGTGCATTGTAAGATGATGCAGAGATACAAGTCTGTATTTCCAGTATTGACCCCTGTTTGAGTAGCTCTGTGCATTGTAAGATGATACAGAGATACAAGTCTCTATTTCCAGTATTGACCCCGGTTTGAGGAGCTCTGTGCATTGTAAGATGATATAGATTTACAACTCTATTTCCAGTATTGACCCCAGTTTGAGGAGCTCTGCGTATTGTAAGATGACATAGAGATAAAAGTCTATATTTCCAGTATTGACCCTGGTTTTAGGAGCTCTGCATATTGTAAGATGATACAGAGATACAAGTCTATATTTCCAGTATTGACCCTGGTTTGAGGATATCTGTGCAGTGTAAGATGATACAGAGATACAAGTCTCTATTTCCAGTATTGACCCTGGTTTGAGGAGCTATGTGTATGGTAAGATGGTACAGAGATACACGTCTATGTTTTCAGCAGTGACCCTGGTTTAATGAGTATAAGATAATACAGCGATACACATCTATATTTCCAGTATTGACCCTGGTTTAATGAGTATGAGATGATATAGAGATACACGTCCATATTTCCAGTATTGACCCTGGTTTAATGAGTATGAGATGATACAGAGATACACGTCTATATTTCTAGTATTGACCCTGGTTTAATGAGTATGAGATGATACAGAGATACACGTCCATATTTCCAGTACTGACCCTGGTTTAATGAGTATGAGATGATACAGAGATACACATCTCTATATTTCCAGCATTGACCCTGGTTTAATGAGTATGAGATGATACAGAGATACATGTCTATATTTCCAGTATTGACCCTGGTTTGAGGAGCTCTGTGTATTGCACGGCTCTGAGACGCGGGGGGTTGGAGGAGTGGGACTTCGCCTTCCAGCAGTACACGCTAACAACTGTACCGACCGAAAAGAGTCGACTTCTCCAAGTGTTGAGCTGCACCACCCAGCCGTGGATCCTTCTCAGGTGGGACGTGGACCAGTGGCAACACGTCACTGTTATAGCTAGTGGTATAGCTAGTGTTATAGCTAGTGTTTTAGCTAGTGTTATAGTGTTATATCTAGTGTTATCCAGTGTTATAGTGTTATAGCTAGTGTTATAGTGTTATAGCTAGTGTTATGGCTAGTGCTATAGCTATAGCTAGTGTTATTGCTAGTGTTATAGTCTTATAGCTAGTGTTATAGTCTTATAGCTGGTGTTATAGTCTTATAGCTAGTCTTATAGCTAGTGCTATAGTTTTATAGCTATTGTTATAGTGTTATAGCTAGTGTTACAGCTTGTGTTATAGCTAGTGTTACAGCTTGTGTTATAGCTAGTGTTATAATGTTATAGCTAGTGTTATAGCTAGTGTTATGGTGCTATAGCTTGTGTTATAGCTTGTGTTATAGCTAGTGTTATAGCTAGTGTTATAGCTAGTTGTAGCCAGTGTTATAGTTTGTGCTATAGCTAGTGTTATAGTGTTATAGCTAGTGCTATAGCTAGTGTTATAGCTATTATTATAGCTAGTGTTATAGCTAGTGCTCTAGCTAGTGCTATAGCTAGTGCTATAACTAATGTTATAGCTAGTGTTATAGTGTTATATGTAGTGTTATAGCTAGTGTTCTAGTGTTATAGCTAGTGTTATAGTGTTATAGCTAGTGTTATAGCTATTGTTATGGCTAGTGTTATAGTGATATAGCTAGTGATACAAGCAACAACTAGTGTTATAGCTAGTGTTAAAGTGTTATAGTTAGTGTTATAGCTAGTGTTACGGCTAGTGTTATAATGTTATAGCTAGTGTTACAGCTAGTGTTATAATGTTATAGCTAGTGTTATAGTGTTATAGCTAGTGTTATAGCTAGTGTTAAAGCTAGTGTTATAGGTAGTGTTAGAGTGTTATATCTAGTGTTACGGCTAGTGTTATAATGTTATAGCTAGTGTTATAGTGTTATAGCTAGTGTTATAGCTAGTGTTAAAGCTAGTGTTATAGGTAGTGTTAGAGTGTTAAAGCTAGTGCTATAGCTAGTGATATAGCTAGTGCTATAGATTGTGTTATAGATTGTGTTATAGCTAGTGCTATAGCTAGTGTTATAGTGTTGTAGCTGGTGTTATAGCTAATGTTATAGCTAGTGTTATAGCTAGTGTTATAGTCTTATAGCTAGTGTTATAGCTAGTGTTATAGCCAGTACTGTTCTAGTGGTATAGCTGATACTGCCCTAGTGTTATATTTAGTGTTATAGCTAATACTGCTCTAGTGATATATCTAGTGTTATATCTAGTACTGATCTAGTGTTATGTATAGTGTTAATTCTTGTGCTGATCTAGTGTTATGTCTAGTACTGAACTAATGTTATATCTAGTGTTATATCTAATGTTAAATCCAGTATTGATCTTGTGTAATATCTAGTGTTATATTTTGTGCTGATCTAGTGTTATATCTAGTATTGATCTAGTGTTATATCTTGGGTTATATCTAGTACTGATCAAGTGTTATGTGTAGTGTTATATCTAGTACTGATCAAGTGTTATGTGTAGTGTTAT
>NC_054703.1:29677084-29739584 GCF_016097555.1 Gigantopelta aegis | reverse complement strand
CAAAGAGAGGGGACACCTGAAATATCTTATAACATGGCCAGTTCAATGAGAGGGGACACTGAAATATCTTATAACATGGCCTTTTAACATGGCGAGCGGTTAGGATGCAGCAATTGCAATAATCGCTCGCATCGCTCTCGTCTGGTTAGGATACAGCTTTATTTTGCAGGTTAAAACAGATTATAAAAAACCTCTGTGTTATTTTGCTGTAAAACAGATTATAAATAGAGAGCGTGTTATTTTGCAGGTAAAACTGATTATAAAAAACATAGCATGCTATTTTGCAGGTAAATCAAATATAAAATTGCAGTGTTAATTCGTAGGTAAAACAGATTATAGAAAAGCAATTTGTTATTGTGTTGGAAAAACATATTATAGGAACACAGCGTTATTTTGCAGGTAAAACACATAATAAAAATGCAATGTGTTAAATTGTAGATAAAACAGATTATAGGAACCCAGCGTGTTATTTTATGCAGGTAAAACAATTTATAGAAATACATGTTATTTTGCAGGTAAAACAGTTTATGAAACGCGAGCCTGACCTTGGGTCAGCCAGAGGTCATTTGAAGGTTGCGTTGGAGAAGATCATGAACAACATTGGTTGGATGGAGAAGAATCTTGATCTCCTGAAAACATGGCTGAAATAGCTGACATAGCAGTGACACAGACTGACCAGTGTCCAGTTTGATTTACAGGATATTTAATCAGACAGAACAATGAAACAGACTGACCAGTGTCCAGTTTGATTCACAAGATATTTAATCAGACAGAACAATGAAACAAACTGACCAGTGTCCATTTTGATTTACAAGATATTTAATCAGACAGTTAGAATAGAGAAACAGACTGACCAGTGTCCAATACAGAACAGAGAAGCAGACTGACCAGTGTCCAGTTTGATTTACAGGATATTTAATCAGACAGAGCAATAAAACAGACTGACCACTGTCCAGTCTGATTTACAAGTATTTAATCAGTCAGTAGAGAAACAGACTGACCAGTGTCCAGTCTGATTTAGAAGTATTTAATCAGACAGTTAGAACAGAGAAACAGACTGACCAGTGTCCAGTTTAATTTACAAGATATTTAATCACAGAACAGAGAAACAGACTGACCGGTGTCCAGTTTAATTTACAAGATATTTAATCAGACAGAACAGAGAAACAGACTGACGAGTGTTCAGTTTAATTTACAAGATATTTAATCAGAGAACCGAGACAGAACAATGAAACAGACAGACCAGTGTCCAGTTTGATTTATAATATATTAAATTAGACAGAACAGAGTGACCAGTGTCCAGTTTGAATTAGAAGATATTTAATCAGACAGAACCAAGACAGAACAATGAAACAGACTGGCCAATGTCCAAGACAGTTAGAACAGAGAAGCAGACTGACCAGTACCAGTCTGATTTAAAAAGATATTTAATCAGACAGAACAGAAAAACAGACTGACCAGTGTCCAGTTTAATCTACAAGATATTTAATCAGATAGAACAATGAAACAGACTGACCAGTGTCCAGTTTTATTCACAAGATATTTAATCAGACATATTTATCAGTGTTCTTAAATCGGCAGTCTCAAAAATGCACATAGACCAAAAATTAAAAATTACATTCAGAAAAATGAACGAGCCCTACTTGATCAATTGATATTTGTATTGAGGCTGACTGACATGACATTGTCACGTGATGTGAATACGTGAAGTAACAGTTCGATAAAAAATTATATCTCCATATTCACCAAGAACTGGCTGCTAGTTTAATTGTTTCTTGTTTTAACGACACTACTAGAGCACAGTAGTCTTAGAGAGGAAACCCGCTACATTTTCCATTATTAGAAAGGGATCTCTTAATGCACCACCATCCCACAGACAAGATATCGCATACCACGGCCTTTAATATACCAGTTGTGGTGCACTGGCTGGAACGACAAATCGCCCAATGGTCCCACCGACGGGATCGATCCTAAACCGATCGTGCATAAAGCTGGCGGTTTACCACTGGGTTACATCACAGTCCTTTCACATTGTAAGGCAACAACATAATGTGTACCGTATTTAAAATGTAAGCCACCCACCAACCCAAAGTCCATTATACCAGTCTACACGAGGCCACATAGGCCCTTCTTCTGTTTCTGGTGGGGACGTAGCCCAGTGGTAAAGTGCTCGCTTGATGCACGGTCGGTATGTGCTGTCATGTCTATTTAAAGACTGGCATATCAAAGGTTGTGGTATGTGCCGACATTGGTATATCAAAGGTTGTGGTATGTTCCGATATTGGTATATCAAAAGTTGTGGTATGTGCCGACATTGGTATATAAGTATTAAAGGTTGTGGTATGTGTTGACATTGGTATATCAAAGGTAATGGTATGTGCCGACATTGGTGTATCAAAGGTTGTGGTATGTGCCTACATTGATATATCAAAGGTTGTGGTATGTGCCGACATTGGTATATCAAAGGTTGTGGTATGTGCCGACATTGGTATATCAAAGATAATGGTATGTGCCTACTTTGGTATATCAAAGGTTGTGGTATGTGCGTACATTGGTATATCAAAGGTTGTGGTATATGTTGTCATGTCTCTTTAAAGACTGGTATATCAAAGGTTGTGGTATGTGCTGTCATATGTTTAACAACTGGTGTATCGAAGGTTGTGGTATGTGCTGTTATGTCTGTCTCACGACTGGTATACCAAAGGTTGAGGTATGTGCTGTCACATACAAACTGGTATATCAAAGGTTCTGGTATGTTTGTTTTGTTTAGCGACACCACTAGAGCACATCGATTTATTAATCATCAGCTATTGAATGTAAAACCTAATCCCACAGACAGGATAGCACTTACCTCGGCCTTTGATAAACCAGTCGTGGCGTACCGGCTAGAATGAGATATAGCCCAATGAGTCCACCGACGGGAATCGATCCCAAACCGACCGCTGTACCACTGGGCTACGTCTCGCCCCTATTCTGGTATGTGCTATCAAGTCTGTTTAGAGCCTGATGTAACAAGGGTTGGGGTATGTGCTGTCAAGTATGTTTAAATAATGATTATATCAAATGATGTGTTACATGCCGTCTTAACCGTTTCATGACTGGTATATAAAAGGTTGATATATATATATATGTGTTGTGTCTGTTTAAAGCCTGGTATAACATTTTGTGGTATGTGCTGTCATGTCTGTTTAAAGACTGGTATAACAAAGGTTGTGGTAGCCTAATAAAAAAAACACCCCCAAAAACAACATAAACAAAAATTACAACAAAAAAATGTTTAAAAATCAAATAACCTTTAATCCATGTGAGTTTGTACAACATTAAAAGAAAACACAAAGTGAATCTATTTTTAGTCAAATGTTTTTAATTGAAATTAGATAATTATTTTGTTCATGGGAAATTAACAGTAAAAATGTTACTGATCGAAAAACAATGATCAAGTTGAGAAATGTTTGTAAAGTTTTGTCCACATGAAAAATGAAAATAACTATAATATTTACACTCGGTGAACAAATATAATATTTACACTCAAGGAACAAATATAATATTTACACTCCGCGAACAAATATGATATTTACACTTGGCGAACAAATATAATAATTACTCTCTGCAAACAAATATATTTACTCTCGGCGAACAAATATGATATGTACACTCTGCGAACAAACATGATATTTACATTTGGTGAACAAATATATTTACACTCAACGAACAAATATGATATTTACACTCTGCGAACAAATATAACATTTACACTCGGCGAACAAATATAATATTTACACTCGGTGAACAAATGTATTATGTAATATTTACACTCGGCGAAGAACTATGATATTTACACACTGAAGACTACATATCCCACGTGTGACAGTCGAAAACATCGGCCACGAAATCCTCGTCATCTTTGTAGCTCATGTGGAGACGGTTTTCCGAACGATCCACTATTTCCGCCCTTGAGAATTTCATTGATACTCGGCCCCGGATCATCACCACGTAGAACTCCCCATGCACCACTCTCACTTTTCTGACTTTGTCTTCTCCTTTCACCTGCGTGATCACGTGACCGTCTCCCACGTAGACGGCGGAACACACAGACCATTTATCACGTCTTTTGATCCAGACATTATCCCCGATCTTAACTCGTTTACCCTGCGAATCTACCACATCGAAGTCATCAAACAGAGGCCTGAACAGCGCCAATAGCCAGGCAAAACGTCGTGGTCTGCTGGTACCTTGAACTCGACCTTCTACCGGACTTCCAACCTCCACCCGTTGATCTTGAAAAGCAGTGGTGTTATTGTCTGCAACTAACGTTAAAGACTGAGTCTGTGTGCTGTTAGTAGTTTCGTCAGCAACATAACCGCCCTCTTCTCTTTGTACTAACTCCGTGTCACTAGCACGCCTCTCCTGTTCACTTTCACTGACAACAACATAATCATCATCATGATCATCGGCATCACCATGACAACTTCCTACCTCCACTTCAGTGACCTCCGAGTTATCAGTCTGGTTGATGACAGTGTTGTGGTGTCCTCCAACATTTACACAGTTTGGATTCACGAGGTAGATGGTGTTGTGAGATCCAGGAATCGTTACATTGATTGTCATCGAGCTCTCGTCGCCCGTCTGGATATGGCTACACGAGTCCAAAATCAAGTAATTCGAAGCTGTTGCCATTTTACTTCAAACTAAAATGAAAGTCAATTCCACAAAATTACTGTATTTCAAAGAAACGTTTTGTCTTTCGATCACTTCGTCCAGCGTCAAAATGGCTGCGTGGGGATTTCCCGCGAGTATTTCGAGGTATCTATTTATAGAAAACTGCTTCACTCGTGTACACAAACTGCGATAGCTAGGCAAGACCACGGCAAAATAGCAGCTTGAAAAACATTATTTTACTATTGCTTTCCATCTAGTTATTGATTTCCATCAATAACTAACATGTCCAGAACAACGTACTTCAATGCAGGGGCGTAGGTTGGGAGAGGTGGTGGTACTGGTAGTATAGTGTGTGGGGAGGTGGTGGTACTGGTAGTATAGTGTGTGGGGGTGGGTGGGGAGGTGGTGGTACTGGTAGTATAGTGTGTGGGGGTGGGTGAGGAGGTGGTAGCACTGGTAGTATAGTGTGGGGGTGGGGGTGGGGAGGTGGTGGTTCTGGTAGTATAGTGTGTGGGGGTGGGGGGGGAGGTGGTGGTGCTGGTAGTATAGTGTTTGGGTGTGGGTGTGAGGAGGTGGTTGTACTGGTAGTATAGTGTGTGGGGGGTGGGCGGGGAGGTGGTTGTACTGGTAGTATAGTATGTGGGGGGGGGGGGGGGGGAGGTGGTGGTGCTGGTAGTATAGTGTGTGGGGGTGGGGGTGGGGAGGTGGTGGTGCTGGTAGTATAGTGTGTGGGTGTGGGTGGGGAGGTGGTGGCACTGGTAGTATAGTGTGTGGGGGTTGGTGGGTAGGTGGTATCACTGGTAGTATAGTGTGTGGGGGTGGGTGAGGAGGTGGTGGTGCTGGTAGTATAGTGTGTGGGTGTGGATGAGGAGGTGGTGGTACTGGTAGTATAGTGTGTGGGGGTGGGTGGGGAGGTGGTGGTGCTGGTAGTATAGTGTTTGGGTGTGGGTGTGAGGAGGTGGTGGTGCTGGTAGTATAGTGTGTGGGGGTGGGTGGGGAGGTGGTGGTGCTGGTAGTATAGTGTGTGGGTGTGGGTGGGGAGGTGGTGGCACTGGTAGTATAGTGTGTGGGGGTTGGTGTGGGGAGGTGGTGGTACTGGTAGTATAGTGTGTGGGTGTGGGTGAGGAGGTGGTGGTACTGGTAGTATAGTGTGTGTGGGGGGGTGGGTGGGGAGGTGGTTGTACTGGTAGTATAGGGTGTGGGTGTGGGGAGGTGGTTGTACTGGTAGTATAGTGTGTGGGGGTGGGTGGGGAGGTCGTTGTACTGGTAGTATAGGGTGTGGGTGTGGGGAGGTGGTTGTACTGGTAGTATAGTGTGTGGGGGTGGGTGGGGAGGTGGTGGTACTGGTAGTATAGTGTGTGGGGGTGGGTGGGGAGGTGGTTGTACTGGTAGTATAGTGTGTGGAGATGGGTGGGGAGGTGGTTGTACTGGTAGTATAGTGTGTGGGGGGGGGGGTGGGGAGGTGGTAGCACTGGTAGTATAGTGTGTGGGGGTGGGTGGGGAGGTGGTAGCACTGGTAGTATAGTGTGTGTGGGTGGGTGGGGAGGTGGTGGTACTGGTAGTATAGTGTGTGGGGGTGGGTGGGGAGGTGGTGGTACTGGTAGTATAGTGTGTGGGGGTGGGTGGGGAGGTGGTGGTACTGGTAGTATAGTGTGTGGGGGTGGGTGGGGAGGTGGTGGTACTGGTAGTATAGTGTGTGGGGGTGGGTGAGGAGGTGGTGGCACTGGTAGTATAGTGTGTGGGGGTGGGTGTGGGGAGGTGGTGGTACTGGTAGTATAGTGTGTGGGTGTGGGTGAGGAGGTGGTGGTACTGGTAGTATAGTGTGTGGGTGTGGGTGTGAGGAGGTTGTGGTACAGGTAGTATAGTGTGTGGGGGTGGGTGGGGAGGTGGTGGTACTGGTAGTATAGTGTGTGGTGGTGGGTGGGGAGGTGGTGCTACTGGTAGTATAGTGTGTGGGGGTGGGTGGGGAGGTGGTGGTACTGGTAGTATAGTGTGGGGGTGGGTGGGGAGGTGGTGGCACTGGTAGTATAGTGTGTGGGGGTGGGTGGGGAGGTGGTGGTACTGCTAGTATAGTGTGTGGTGGTGGGTGGGGAGGTGGTGGTACTGGTAGTATAGTGTGTGGTGGTGGGTGGGGAGGTGGTGGCACTGGTAGTATAGTGTGTGGTGGTGGGTGGGGAGGTGGTGGCACTGGTAGTATAGTATGTTGGTGTGGGTGAGGAGGTGGTGGTACTGGTAGTATAGTGTGTGGGTGTGGGTGTGAGGAGGTGGTGGTACTGGTAGTATAGTGTGTGGGTGTGGGTGTGAGGAGGTGGTGGTACTGGTAGTATAGTGTGTGGGGAGGTGGTGGTACTGGTAGTATAGTGTGTGGGTGTGGGTGTGAGGAGGTGGTGGTACTGGTAGTATAGTGTGTGGGTGTGGGTGTGAGGAGGTGGTGGTACTGGTAGTATAGTGTGTGGGTGTGGGTGTGAGGAGGTGGTGGTACTGGTAGTATAGTGTGTGGTGGTGGGTGTGGGGAGGTGGTGGTACTGGTAGTATAGTGTGTGGGTGTGGGTGTGAGGAGGTGGTGGTACTGGTAGTATAGTGTGTGGGGAGGTGGTGGTACTGGTAGTATAGTGTGTGGGTGTGGGTGTGAGGAGGTGGTGGTACTGGTAGTATAGTGTGTGGGGGTGGGTGAGGAGGTGGTGGTACTGGTAGTATAGTGTGTGGGGGTGGTTGAGGAGGTGGTGGTACTGGTAGTATAGTGTGTGGGGGTGGTTGAGGAGGTGGTGGTACTGGTAGTATAGTGTGTGGGGGTGGTTGAGGAGGTGATGGTACTGGTAGTATAGTGTGTGGGTGTGGGTGAGGAGGTGGTGGCACTGGTAGCATAGTGTATGTATGGGTGAGGAAGTGGTGGTACTGGTAGTATAGTGTGTGGGGGGGGGGGGGGGGGGGGGGAGTAACATTAGTCCACATAGCTATTAGTCCACATAGTATAGTGTGGGTGAGGAAGTGGTGGTACTGGTAGTATAGTGTGTGTGTGGGGGGGGGGGGGGTTGGATGTGTGTGTGTGTGTGTGGGGGGGGGGGGTAGCCCGAGTACTCTGACCATAAGAGAGCAAGACGGGCATTTGGACAGTTAAGAGGGCGGGATGTAGTCCAGTGGTAAAGCGCCCGCTTATTTCGCGGTCGGTCTGGGATCGATCCCCGTCGGTGGACACATTGGGCTGTTTGTTGTTCCAGCCACTGCACCATGACAGAGACCGCCGTGGTATGTGCTATCCTGTCTATACGATGATGCATCTAAACGATCATTTCCTACTAATGGAAAAAATGTGTATGTATGTGGGGGTGGGGGGGGGGGGGGGGGGGGGGGGGGGGGTAACATTAGTCCACATAGCTAGACTTGTTCACTACGTTTCGGGGATCATCAGACCGCCTGATGACACATTCAAAACTGCGTGCGTTTTGCATAGCGACCATTTTCACTATGTATACACACAAACACTAACCCAAACTAACCCAAACCCCTGTATATTCACTGTCTACACATAAAAACTAACCCAAACCCATCATATTCACTGTCTACACATAAAAACTAATACATACAGATACACATGCAGACGCATACTCGAGCACACACGCGCACGCACACACATACACATACACACGCACGGACACATACACGCATGCACGCACACATACGCACACACATACATACACACACATACATAGACACACACATACACAGACATGCATACATATACACGCATACACATATACACATACATACATACATACATACACACACAGACACCCATACAAACACATTCATACATACACATACACACACGTACACATCAGGGGTGCATAAATGTGAAATTGTGATGGTTGCCCGGTGGGAAACCAGTAGCTGAAGTTTGGTTGCCCAACATCATCTCTTGGTTGCCCAAATATTTCATAAAAAGTTTTATGAATATAATTTTGAACTCATTAAAATGAAACTGAAATTTAAAATGTTTTTATTATTATCATTACTTATCAGTTTAGTTTTATTTCTTTTTTAACATTATTTATCTACAGCTCATCTTCGCTTAGGCTGAAAAAAAATATTGTTTTGTTTAACGACACCACTGGAGCACATTGATTAATTAAACATTGGCTATTGGATGTCAAACATTTGGTAATTCTGACTCGTAGTCATCAGAGGAAACCCGCTACATTTTTCCTAATGCAGCAAGGGATCTTTTATATGCACTTTCCCACAGACAGGAAGGCACATAACACAGCCTTTGTCCGGTTGTTGTGCATTGGATGGAACAAGAAAAAACCCAATCAGCTGAATGGATCCACAGAGGCGGTTCGATCTCGCTTGGGCTGTCACAGTCATAATACTTTGATGAACTCAGGGCTCACCCAGTATTAAAAATACCTGTAGCCAAAAAAATTGCCAAATGGGATTTTTATTAGCCATGAAAATGTTTTAGCCAAAATTGTTTTGTGTAGTACTGTATAGAGTATTTATATATGAATATGAAAATGCATCCTTTTCAGCTAATTATGTACAAACTGGAATACATCTGAATAACAAAACGTATCCCCTGATCAAAACCAAAGACAGCAATGGGGGTAGGGGCAGTTAATATATTACTTTGATTTTTCAGTGGGTGGGGGGAGATATGCAGAGTTGGAAGCCAATGCCCTCTGCAAACACACCCCAAATTCTAAGGCCTATGTCATTAATAACAATTTGAGAGCCAATACTCTTCTTCCTTTTTTAAACAGAGCTCATTATTTCTGTAAAATAGCAATCTTTATTTGGTTTGAACTGCTTTTAATTCTATTTTCAAGTAACCCATCTATTCCACACCCCAACAATTTCGTAATTTGCGCCATTTTATTATTTCCGCGTCGTGTTAAATGCTCGTTGCTGATTTCAGCTTGTAAAATACGTAGCCTAAGAATGCTGACTTCACGTTATGACAACCATCCATTTGCGTCAAAAGGTTTTGATTAAAAAGATAAGACCGGCCTCGGTGGCGTCGTGGTAGGCCATCGGTCTACAGGCTGGTAGGTAGTGTGTTCGGATCCCAGTCGAGGCATGGGATTTTTAATCCAGATACCGACTCCAAACCTTGAGTGAGTGCTCCGCAAGGCTCAATGGGTAGGTGTAAACCACTTGCACAGACCAGTGATCCATAACTGGTTCAACAAAGGCCATGGTTTATGCTATCCTGCCTGTGGGAAGTGCAAATAAAAGATCCCTTGCTGCTAATCGGAAGAGTAGCCCATGTAGTGGCGTCAGCGGGTTTCAAAATCTGTGTGGTCTGACGCCATATAACCGTAAATAAAATGTGTTGAGTGCGTCGTTAAATAAAACATTTCTTTCTTTCTTTAAAAAGATAATGAATTCAAATTTACGGTCTTTTTAAAATCTAGCTAACTTTTGAGATGTCACCTCACAGTCAACAAATTTATATAATATTTTATCTAACAAATATCATGATTATTGTAAACTAATTGTATTCAGTGTACGTTTAACCGCAATTTGTATAAATACTGCATGTCCCTTTCCCGCGATCGCGAAATGCATGAGTGCGAAATTAACATAGACAACGGAAATAAACAAACGAAACAGCAATTAAGTATTCATTGATGTGAACAACTATTTGGTAGTGGGGTTTTTTTTCTCACAAATTTACATCAAGATGTCCGCAACGATGTCTTTTGACACGTGCAACAGTCTCGGCTGACTGTCAAGCGTTACCTATATGCACACTGAGAACAGCCAACGAACGTTTTCCTAACGTTCGCGAACTATGTGATTGGTTCCCGACGTGGATCGTGAAGCGCATAAACCAGTTCAGCGGACGTTTTTGTTTTGCTCGGTTTAGCTGAACTCGGCCCTAGCCTACTTGTCTTTGGCCCTGAACTAGCATGTGTATTGAAACTGACACGCAATTTCGGTCCGTTTTTATTACTTTGGTTCAAAGACTTTACAAAGTTAAAATAACACACTACAGATTTTTCAGACTTTTCTTTCATACATGTTGCCGTTAAAATTAATATCTGTCATTATTAAAATAAGAAAACATTATTATGCTGAATTCTTGATGACACCGTGACTGTCCGAGTGTCGTGAAGTTTTGTTTTTCAGTTTACTTGTTTTATGATTTTCTCGGTTGCCTGTCGGGCAACTGTTTGACAAAGAATGGTTGCCCGCAACATATTTTGGTTGTCAGGGACAGAAAACCCACACATACATATACATATATGTAGTACACGTGTATTTTAAGCATATAGGTTTTATGTAACTAATGTTTAATTTCAGGTTCTTAGAGGAGTATGTACCTTTAAGTATGGTATTTAGTATGTATTTCATTAATGTTTATTTTCAGGCTGTAACAACTACAGGTTGAACAACATATCACTATAATTAACATTTTATCACCTGTTTCTAGTATTGCCCTGTACCTGTGATGTGTTCGTGTATGCTGGTCAACCACGCGTGACCACATCAGTGCAGTCAGTGTGAGCTCTTTTGGTAGCCATAGCTACAATACAAACACCCAAGCTATCTTTAAACTTTGACCCTTGTCTCTTTCTCTCCCATTGGATAATTAACACTCACATGTATCTGCATGCTTTCTTTGGACTGACAAGACAGGACAGAATTATTTAGTATTTGAAGAAACAAGTTCAGATAAGAGAGAAATAGTAGAAGTTTAATTTAAAGGTTAGTATTAATTTGTTATAGAAGATAAACTTAAATAATAATAGTAAATGCCTAATTTTCTATTCCTGGTAATGATTAATGAATAATTCAACATATAATATTTAATAATAAATCTGCCTTTTAATTATTATGGATTACAGGGCGTGACATAATGAATGTCAGCCATCTTTGTTTTCTGCTGTCAAAACTATATATTTTATGATTTAAGTGAAGTTTCTGTTTTAGTTGTTAGCTTATCTGAGTTAATAATTTAGCTACGTTTAATCAATTGTTTTTTATGACGAACTACACCAAAGCATTGGTTTTGGAATGAATTAGTTTAAATGTTTTAGTTCTGAATGTATAATAGATATATGGAAACCATATACTAAACAATTGATATTATGAATTTATTTTTATGCAGGTTTCCCCAGTTGTTATGGAATATATCAACACAATGCCTACGTGTAATTCATATGGTATGTTAAGCTACAGGTTAAGTCTAATATTTATATATTTGTAATTTTAAATATACTCTTGTAATTTATATCCTTTCTTTCATAAACTCATTAATGATAAAGCTTTATTACGTCAAATAATAATTATAATTACAATCATTTAAATAACCCTATTTACTATAAATTATCTCCCCTTTGCTATAATCAATGATTATAATTGGTGGTCACGAAATGATTATTATATATATATATATACATGTATGTTAACATGATTAATAATCGTGATGACAGTATTTAGGATAAAGAGGATGATGATTCATAATCATCAGAATGATAAATAATGATTAATGACGGTTTTCTATGATTTGCAATGTGTTTCATTAATATATGCCTGAATGTTTGTTTTACCTCGATAGGGATATATTTGTATTGTTTTTACCATATTGTTAACGTTTGTGTTTTTAATCCTTGCAGGGTGTGTCTTGTGTATTATGTTTACATGAATAAAAGATGATGCCCTAACCCGTAGCTGGTGTTGTGAACTTTGTTGAACCTAGCTTCACGCACAAAATACCGACTGCTACATATACATACACACACATACACACACACATACACATACACACATACAAACACATACACACACACATACACATAGAAAAACACACATACGCATACATACACACACATATACATACACACAGTGTGTGACACACACATACACACATATAAAATATACACACACATACATACACACACATGTACACATACATACACACACGCATACAGACATAAGCACAGACATACACACACACACACATACACACACACACACATACACACACACACACATACATACACATACACACATATAAACACATACACACACACATACAAAAACTCACATACACATACATAGTGTGTGACACATACACAAATATAAAATACACACACACATACACATACATACACACATACATACACACACATGCACACATACATACACACACGCATACAGACATAAGCACAGACATACACACACACACATATATATGCATACACACACAAACACACACACAAACACACACACACACACACAAACAAATACACATACATACACACACGCACACACAAACACACACACACATACACACACACGCACACACATACATACACACACATATGTAGTATATTATTAGGGGTCAGAAAACCGGCCAGTGACATGAAATTGTATGCACAACGTCACAGGTCAGCCGTGTAGAGGAAAGGTCGACGGAATTTGTGCCTAATGCAATTGTTGATGAGTTCATTCATTAATCTAGAACAATGGATAGTAATCAATACCATATACGGAAAACGGCGCGAGTCACGTGGTCATTGTATGAATGACACGGGCTAGGTGTTCGGTAAAATCAATACGACGACACCTGAGTGAATGCGAAGTCACGTTGTAGCGCACTGTGTATACCCGACTACGGTTCGGTATTGATTTTTTTTTGGTCAGACCAAAGAGTAATATTGTATTTTAAATTTTAAGGTTTTAAAAGATGGGATTTGTTCTGCATTCGTTAATGACAATTCATTATAGATAGATGCATTAAAATTAATAAATTGTGTTTGCTATACCGTCTTATTTAAAAGAAACACGAATTATTTGGTTTTAAACTAGTCGTTTATAGCGTTTGGGGCTCTGTTTTATTTTTTAATATAGATTTGATCTCAGTGATGGAAGCTTCACTGTAATTGATTATACTTATAAAACTGAATTCACTTTCTCAACTTGAACAAACACGTCGTAGCTGTGCTTTTCGAATAGATACTGATTATTAATTATTAATTTTAAAGCGGTTGTCTGACTATGCAATATTTAAACAGGGGCCGAAATTCTGACCCCTAATAATATACTACTCACATACACACACGCACATACACATACACACACATACATACATACATACATACATACACACATACACATACACATACACATACACATACACATACACATACACATACACATACACACATACACATACATACACACATACACACACAAACACGACGCGCATAGACAATGTCACAGTAGGCCCTACATTGTGTTGGGCAACAAAAACCTGTGTCAAAAACGAATATGAAGATTAGCTGACCCCCTCCACACCCTCCACCCCACCCCTACCCCCGAGGACAAAAACGTACTCCGTGTCTTCTAAGTTTTTATATATATATATTTATATATATATATATATATATATATATATAACGGTAAAAATATGGTTTGCCCTCTCCCTCCAGCTATAGAAGCTGTGATCCCCTCTCCCCCACTAGAGATTGTGCCACCCCCTCCAGATATCTTTCCTACGAGCCCAATGTATTCAACTATTCAAGTGGGTTTTTTTTTACGATACAGACTTGGCGTACAATCAAATCCACGGGTTTGACCTGCAACCCATATCTTTAAACTATTGTCACAATGTCAGGTGTGCAGATCTAATTCAGCCAATCGTCGGCAGTCTTACGGAAAACGGGGAAACCCTTTACAGTCTGCTTATCAGTCCAAGGTCAGTAGTACCACAGTAGTTGAAAAACAGTCTGCATTCTTATACAGGACAGATCCGTAGACAGAAGTGAGTTCGAGGGCGGTTCATGTTACTATAAAGGCGTACAAGTGAACTCTGTGGAACGGTGGATATCTTTGTCAAGAAACCCTCCCCTCTCCTCCCCCCCCCCCCACCCCCACCGTAACGCTTCACAACGAGGGGCGAGACGTAGCCCAGTGGTACAGCGCTCGTTCGATGCGCGGTTGGTGTGGGATCGATCCCCGTCGGTGGGCCCATTGGGCTATTTCTCGTTCCAGCCAGTGCACCACGACTGGTATATCAAAGGCCGTGGTATTTGCTATCCTGTCTATGGGATGGTGCATATAAAATATCCCTTGCTGCTAATCGAAAAGAGTAGCACATGAAGTGGCGACAGCGGGTTTTCTCTCTCAATATCTGTGTGGTCCATAACCATATGTCTGACGCAACATAACCGTAAATAAAATGTGTTGAGTGCGTCGTTAAATAAAACATTTCTTTCTTTGCTTCATAACCTAGGCCATACATACACACCCATATCACGTAACGCTTGGAGACACACACCTTAGCATTCACAAAAAAGTCACGCGATGGATATACATGTAATATTATTTTAACTTACTGTTTTGCGATTTGAGAAAGCGCGGATACACATTTCAACTATTTATAATCCTTTTTGTGTGTATACGTCTAGCTATAATGTTAAACATTGTCGCCGTGACAGAACGTTTGTGAAAAAAAGAAGATTTTAGTACTAAATAAAGAGCGTTACGTAACACTGTTAGATACACTCAACCCCTGTAACGCTACATAACGTTTGGACCTACACCTACCCACCCCCTTGAGCGTTACGTAATATTTGAATGGCCCCTTAAGCAAACGCACTACGGCGACACTCCATAACAGTCATATACTTTAGTAGTCATCAAACAAAAACGTTTCATTAGCAACTTTACACTGAAAACTGTCCAGCGTTCAGAAAACAAAAGCGTTAAGCACTAGTTTATTTTTTAAGTCATTTTCATTCAAAAAGACACCGTGTCACATATTCTTACATCATTTGAACATCACGTAATGGCTGACTGGAATTAAAGTTACGTGCACAGTTTACACGTTGTATTAAGGTTGAGATTATATGACAAAGATATTTATTACCCTCGTGTGTTTCGGTATCGTCAATATCATATATTATTGCATTTCAGGACATCTAGTTTTCAAAATTTTACAAGGGAGTATACCACCCGAACTCCTTAGAAACTTTGCTTTGCCCTCCCCCTCCCCAATGTCTACTCGCTTCCGTCGTGCCTGATTATCTGCTTTACAGTTTATAATTATCATTTTATTATATATTACATATTATATATATATTGTTTTTATCAATTTAAATATTTTATTACGAATCAAATGCAGATATGTGTTTGGTGTGTTTTAATGGTGTGTGTGTGTGTGTGTGTGTGTGTGTGTGTGTGCGTGTGCGTGTGCGTGTGTATGTATGTGTGTGTCTGTGTGTGAGTGTGTCTGTGTGTGTGTGTGTGTGTGTGTGTGTGTGTGTGTGTGAGAGTGTCTCTCTCTGTGTCTGTGTGTGTGTGCGTGTGTGTGTATATGTGCGTGTGTCTGTGTCTCTCTCTGTGTTTTGTGTGTGTGTGTGTGTGTGTGTGTGTGTGTGTGTTAGGTGTGGGATGTCTGGGGGTGGGATGTGTGGGGGTTGAATGTCAAATTGAATATAATGTATTTATGTGTTAACCGGTGGCTAGACTTTTAATTGCAATGATGTTATCATCCTGTTTGATATTTGCTAGATATAACTAGTTCTTATATGTTTGTGTTTTCCTCATAACATTTACCCTGTGTCAATTTGATGATACACAAGGTGCAATAAAGATCGTATTTGGTTGTATTTTAATATGTGTTGTTGTGTTGTGTTGTGTTGTGTTGCGGTGTTGTATGGTGTATTGTGTTCAGTTGTGTTGTGTTGTGTTATGTTGTGTTATGATGTGTTGTCTTGTGTTGTGTTGTCTATATGTGTCTGGTGGTTGTGTGTGTGTGTTGTTATTAACGGTTGTTTTCTTTTAGAAATATTTCATCAACATAACATGTTGTTTTTGTATTCCTAGAAACGCTCTTTCTAATTACTGATGTAAGTTTCGCAAAGAAAAGTAATGATTTGAAAACCAGTGGTCCGGAGGAGAAAGAAGAATTTATGAACATGACACACATTATATTTTGAACCAGGATTTTATATTGGTGGTAGTAGTGGTGGTCGTGGTCGTGATGAGGGGGGGGGGGGGGGGGGGGGGGTTCCACATTGAGACCTACCCCACCCGTCAAAACGCCTAGATCTGCCCGTATAGAGTACACTTATATTTAAAACTAGTTATACACCAGACGTCAAATCACAAATCGCATCTTTATAATATCCCCTCTCGTGTCTTCGCTTGCTCCCTACGACCGAACAATGCATCTTAGTTACGCTACCGTGTTAAATAAATAACAACCACATTTTGCACTAGGTCGGTCCGCATTCAAATCAATATCTATTCTCGAGGAACTGGGAAGTCCAACACAAAAAAAGAAATGGGAAAAAATCAGGAATAACGTTACTGTAACTTGTAAACAAATTAATTTAATATATGAGGATATTTCAAAATAAAATGAGTTTCTAATTAACATTATTATATAGAAACTGGTGAATTGGGGTGGGGGAGGGAGGGGGCAGATGTGGGGTTTTTTAAAATATAAGATGTCACGGTTGTCCTACGAACTGGAATATCAAACGTCTCCCCCCCCCCCCCCCCCCCCCCCCCCCCCCCCCCCCCCCCCCCCCCCCCCCTCCAACTGCTTCAACTGCATGCTCCACCCTCGCGACTATATCGTAATGACACTCCATGTGGCTAATTAACTAAATGAACTTCCTCGAATTTTAGGGGGCGGAATGTAGCTCAGTGGTAGAGAGTTCGCTTCAGGTGTGAAGGGATTCAGGATCGATCGTCCTCTGTGGATTTGGTATATTCTCAGACCCAATTAGTGTCCCACGACTGGTACATTAAATGCCGTGGTATGTACTGCTCTGACTAAGACAAGGTGCTTATAAACAATCCATTGCTGCTTTTTGAAAGGTGTAACCTTAGTGGCGGTACCATGTTCTCTGTCTGTCTCTCTATCTTCCTCTGTCTTTTTGTCTCTTTCTCTGTTTCTGTGTGTGTGTGTGTGTCTCTCTCTCTCTCTCTCTCTCTCTCTCTCTCTCTCTCTCTCTCTCTCTCTCTCTCTCTCTCTCTCTCTCTCTCTCTCGTTATATCTGTCTTGTCTTCTGTGTGTGTGTCTCTCTCTCATTCTATATTTTTCTGTCTGATTGTCATTCTCTCTCTGTCTCTCTCCCCTTCTCTCTCTCACTCTCTCTCTTTCTATCTGATTGTCTTTCTCTCTGTCTCTCTCCCCTTCTCTCTCTCCCCCTTCTCTCTCTCTCTCTTTCTATATTTTTCTGTCTCATTGTCTTCTCTCTCTCTACACTTCTCTTTATCCCCCCCTCTCTCTCTCTTTCTGTCTCATTGTCTTTCTCTCTCCTTCTCTCTTTTTCTCCCCTTCTCATGTGTGCGTATCTGTCTGCCTGCCTGTCTCTGTCTCTGTCTCTCTCTCTCTCTCTCTCTCTCTCTCTCTCTCTCTCTCTCTCTCTCTCTCTCTCTCTCTCTCTCTCTCTCTCTCTCTCTCTCTCTCTCTCTGTGTTTATGTGTATGTGTGTGTGTGTTTGGGGGGGGGGGGGGGGGAGAAGGCGGGTCAGATATATTAATTCGGTTGTCCTAGATGTAGAAACCACTGAGTCGTATGCTCTCTAACAATAATGAGATGTACAACGCCTCGGTGGTTGTCCTAGATGTAGAAATCACTGAGCCGTATGCTCTCTAACAGTAATGAGATGTGCAACGCATCGGTGGTTGTCCTAGATGTAGAAATCAGTGAGTCCTATGCTCTCTAACAATAATGAGATGTACAACGCCTCGGTGGTTGTCCTAGATGTAGAAATTAGTGAGTCGTATGCTCTCTAACAATAATGAGATGTACACCGCCTCGGTGGTTGTCCTAGATGTAGAAATCAGTGAGTCGTATGCTCTCTAACAATAATGAGATGTACACCGCCTCGGTGGTTGTCCTAGATGTAGAAATCAGTGAGTCGTATGCTCTCTAACAATAATGAGATGTACAACGCCTCGGTGGTTGTCCTAGATGTAGAAATCAGTGAGTCGTATGCTCTCTAACAATAATGAGATGTACACCGCCTCGGTGGTTGTCCTAGATGTAGAAATCAGTGAGTCGTATGCTCTCTAACAATAATGAGATGTACAACGCCTCGGTGGTTGTCTAACAGTAATGAGATGTACAACGCCTCGGTGGTTGTCCTAGATGTAGAAATCACTGAGTCGTATGCTCTCTAACAGTAATGAGATGTACAACGCCTCGGTGGTTGTCCTAGATGTAGAAATCACTGAGTCGTATGCTCTCTAACAGTAATGAGATGTATACCGTCTCAGTGGTTGTCCTAGATGTACAAATAAATGAAGTGTGTAAATCATGTAAATGGTGGAAAAAAATAGTTAAATATGTTCACTACTCCCCATGTTGAATTTGATTATTTATGTTTTTTACAATTTTCGTATATTATAAATGATATAGATCTGACGGCAAAGAATCATCGCGTAGTTTGGTCAGACACCCAGGATGTTGCTAGGACAAGACTGGTGTTTGGTGGGTGCCCCTACATAGTCTTGGGGGAAAAGAAGACTTGAATGCCAAAATGGCCCCAATAGGCATAAAACATGCAAAGAGAAGCAAGAGGCAGAGAAGGTGTTAAAAATGTGTCCTTGTTCTCAGTATATAACTCACTTTGAGCTTCATAGAAATATTCTCGGAATCGTTGCATTTAACAATATATTTTACTTTGTTCTATATATATATAGTCAAACGTCGTTATCCTGATGTTGTAGGGACCGAACCAGCATGCTCGAGATACCAGTAGCTCAAGATAAACATAACAGTTTTTGGTGTTACATTCCCCCATGAATGATTGATCATGCGTAAAGCATCGAGCACACTGCAGATATGCTTCTTTAATTTTGTCAGAATTTTTTTATTAAGGTAGATAGCGTCTTTGATAGAATAGACAATTGGTTTGCTACTTCTGACTTTGATTTTATATATTGCTCATTGACACTAATTGCTTCCAATTTTGTTTCTATCATCCTAACAATTAATTTTCGTTTGACGCCTGATGTTTTGTTGGTGTTTTTTGTGTGTTTTTTTTGTTGTTTTTGTTGTTTGTTTTTTTTTTTGTGTTTTTTTTTGGGGGGGGGGGGGGGGGCGTCTTCTTAATGCTAGATTCAACAGTCCCCTCAGAAGGGCCGGGACCTTCAACAAGTGGTTCATCTACTGGCATATTTACTGTTTAATAATGCTAAACTTTGCACTGGTTTTATAAATGTGGAACATTTTCTGTTATGTGTATCGATTCACATCGAAGGAAGAATGAAATAACATACGAAATTAATACCCTAAGCATAAATTAAAAAAAGTAGTCATTTTACATATAATTGTTTTATATACTTCGAGAAAAAAACAGGAAAGTGCACCTAGGGACACCAAAATATGCTTGAGATGAGCCTCGTAATCGAGATTAGCATGCTCGAGATAACAGTGTTTAATTTCATAACAGTGCATAGGAAAATTGCCGGGACCGGCACTGGACTTCGAGATATGTTGGGTACTCGAGTTTACAGAGGTCGAGATAACGTAGTTTGACTGTACTTTTTAAATTTACAACAAAAATTAATAGAGGCTTACATGTAACTTTTATAATTTTAAGTAAAAAAAAATAGTGGAACTTAATTTATATTTCATTACAATTGTGGTTGAGGAATGAGAAAAACATCAATCAGTCAAATGTATGTTTCTCATCATATACATAAAATTTTTTTATCAGTTTGTTCCAAATTTGTTTACAAATTACTAATTGATTAAGACTTATTTTGTTCACAAATTTGTCCTTTTTTTTTTTTTTTTTTTTTTTTTTTTTTTTTTTTTTTTTTTTGGGTGGGGGGGGGGGGGGGGTGTTTTGGTATAAAATTACTTGTTTTTAAGTTTTATTATTATTATTGATTGTGATATAAAAATAATTATAAAAATGTAATTGGTAATTTCTATTACTACATGTATGTATAGAAACTAGTAAATTTGTTTACATTGTTTAGGTTACATGTTATTATTTATAGTTAAAAGAAGCAGAAGATCATGTGTACTTGAAAAAAAAGGTTTCTTGTTCAGGACACCAAAAAGGTCAACTGCCCTGCCACAATTCATCTGTGGGAAATTGCTTGTTTCCTCAAATATCAGGTATATTGTGTTGGCATATCTTTAACGAATCTCGCGCTCGTATTTTTTTGTGATGGGGGGGGGGGGGGGGGGAGATTTAATTCTTAGTTTTGAGTACGGCTGAATTTGTGGAAACTTCACCAGTTTAAAATGGAATAAATTGCTATTTGGTCTCGCCAGATCAATTTGATAATGGCCCTATTTGGTAGTTGTTCACAGGTGAAAGACAGGTCACGCGTTCAGTGACCCTTCAAGACCGCAGTGACCATCCAATACACTTCAGTCCACACATGGGAGAGGGAGAGAAAAGTGGGAGAAAGAGAGAGGGGCGGGAGGGAGGGGTGTGTGTGTTATGTGCGAGTGCACAGACCTGACTGCTTTAAGTGTACATTTTTAGTGGATATTGCTGCCTTAATATTGAAAAAAAAAAACCTTAAAATTAGTCAATATAGTATCTACAACAATTTCAGTTACTAGTGTAATTATGCCACTAAGACTCGTTCTTATACGCGTGATAAAATATCAAATTAATTAACTAACAGCTTTAATTCACCCCAAATAGTTAAAACTCAATTCAAATATGTGTATCAGATTGTCAAAGGACTGGTCTCCAGTTTACCCAAGCAGCGTAACAAGTGTCAGTATTGCCGATAGCCGCGATGTAGTTCAGTCGTCAAACCCTCCTCGCCTGATGCGTGGTCGGTCTGGGATCGATGATCGTCGGTAGGCCCATTGGGCTATTGCTTGTTCCAGTCAGTGCACCATGACTGGTATATCAAAGGCTGTGGCATGTGTTATCCCGTCTGTTGCATGGTGCATATAGCAAAAAATCCCTTGCAACTAATGGCAAAATGTAGCGGGTTTCCTCTCTAAGATTATATGTCACAATTACCAAATGGTTAGCATCCAACAGCCGATGATTAATACATTTTTTATTAACTTTACTTCAAATGATTAACTGACATATATGTAACACTAAAAGTAACTGAAGCAACATTTGCGAATCATAAGAATTAATAAGAACATATTTTTAAAATAAAACATTTGCGGGATACATTAAAAAAGTACAAAACATATGTACACACCTTTTTACAAGATAGGATTATCTGCTTAAAATACCCATGGCACAACTAAGAGAATATTAATTTTAGAACATTCACACCAAATATTAATTAATCCATGAAACATTTTACAAAAGATAAATTAAGTTATAAAATATTATCTTGGGCACTTCTGTGTATGAGTTGGATAACTACATTATACCTTTATTAATCGTATTACCACCCGAACCTGTTGTTAATATCATCTTTTAATTTCTTGTTTTTAATGAAATCCAGATTTCTGTCAATGATAAAAGGGCGAAAGAGATAGCGTCACATAGTATCAAACAGGATCTTCATGATAAGACACTGGAGTGGGAAAAAAGGATATGGATTTCACTTCCAGACATTGAAGAACACAAGAATCACATTGTAGGAGAGGAAAGTTCATTTCATGTTTTTAGTAATCTACAGTTTTTCTTTATAGTGACCTGGAACAGCTATAAAAATATACTTCACTGTTTAGACAAGGCTTATAGATTATGGTAGGTCCACTCCCATGGTTAGTAATATTCAATGTTGGACTAGTAAATAACTACTATTGCCATGCCCGACAGCTAGTGAATTTTTTGGTGTCAACTGTTGCAGTTAAGTATTTTGTAAATATAAATATCCTCACCCCAACCCAACCTCCAATGTTAGTGTCTTTAAGTTCTGTCTCCCTTTTTAGGTGACATATTTGATTATTACTATTATTTAGCAAAATTATATTAACTTAAAAGTGAAGTAGGGCTAGTGAATGTTTAATCATTGCTAGTAAAAAACATTCTAACTTTCTAATGACTCAAATACAATGGAGGCTTTATATTTTGGTTTATTCAGATTGGAGGTGTTCTACAGCCGGTGGATGAGAGCATACGCCTAAAGATAAGAGAACTAGTATCAGATGGTGTAACATCAGTCCAAGAAACCAAACGACATTTAGATATATTTGTTGCAAAAGACCTGTTTCTCAACAAAATTAAACCCCCAAAACACCAACCGCAGATTTTACCCACACATCAGTGACATAAGGAACCATATGTATTGAGCTACAATGGAGTTAAGACATTCCAAAATCGATCAAGATGACTTGGAGCAAAGATACAGATTTGGAAAGATCAAAATCCAGATGATCATTACTTTTTTAGACCCTGTGTGGGCAGTTATACTTCACAATTTGAGCAAACCAATGTTGAAGTTAACAATATCTTTGATGACATTGCTGCTAAAAATAATGATCATAGCAACAATTTATTGTTTGTTCACCAAACCGACTGGCAGCAGCATCTGTTGAATAAATACGGCAATGAAATTTGTTTATTGGATGCCACATATAAAACCATGGTTATGCATTGCCTCTTTTTTTTGTCTGTGTGAAAACCAATGTTGATTACAAGGTTGTTGGAACATTCATATGCCAATGTGACGACAGTATTTCAATCAAGGAGGCTTTGCACATCTTAAAGTCGTGAAACAGCAAGTGGTCACCATCATATTTCATGACTGATTACAGTGAGGCAGAATCTGTGTAGTCCTTAACCATATGTCCGACGCCATATAACTGTAAATAAAATATGTTGAGTGCGTCGATAAATAAATAAAACATTTTTCTTTCTTTCTTTCTGGTATATTTTATGAAAAACATTATTTATAACAATATTTGCCTGATATATGATACAAACATTATGTATGTACTGCCATTTATTAACTTTAATGAAGCCATTAATTGTACATACAAATTAAACCATACAAGTTATATATACTGATTAAAGAAAATGGATCACTTGATGAATATGTTATTAAAACTTTGTTTTTGTTAACGAACAAATAAATATGAATAATTATTCCAGCGTTGGGTTTGGTGTTTCCGCAAGACAATATTCAATGTCATGCTGAACACAAACAATGGAGTGGAAAGGCAAAACCGTTCACTGAAGCATGAGTATTTGTCATCTCAAAGAGATAAGACATTGAGTGGGACCGTAAACATTATTGTCAGCCAGTATTTACTAGACAGCTGGAACAGGTTGGTTTATGAAGAAACACATTGAATGAAGCTATACTTTGAACTAAATGCAAAGTTATATATTACTAGAGAATCGTAATTCATCTCATGTTAAAGTCATTGATTGCAATTGAGAAGCATACCACATTAATCACCGCATATCCGAGTGTTTCGTCATGTAAATGTGGAAGTGAAATTTGGTATGTGTTTTTTGTGCTGCTTGTTTTGATTAATCTAAAATGATGGCATTGTCTTCATCATATGACAATAAGAGTCTTAAACGATATGAAATAAATTAATTAATAAAATGTTTACCTTTGTAAAACGAAATGTTAACACTAATTCAATGCCACTACATAGCATCTACAATATATTGTCTTCCACATATATCAAGGTTATGAAATGTCAAATTTGTTTCTTAATTCGTAGGTGAAAGTTATGTACATACACATATCAACTGTTCTCATTTAATGTTATTTTCAAATTGTATTTTTCAAGTCCGTCATATATTTCATGTATATTTACACAGTAAAATTTAAACCAGTTAATTGCTTGAAAACAAAATATTACATTGTAGTACTGTAAACCAATGGCAGCTAAATTAAAAAAAAACAATTCTGATATTTTCGAATGGATGTTTGGAAAATATGCACAAATTCCATTTTGAATATATATGTCATTTTGAATAAATATGTATGTTCTTGCAGATATATCTGTCAAAATGTCAAGTTCTCTTCTGGATACAGACAATACAACCAACAAATACCATCATGGCTACACAACAGACAAAGAGATTTTGTTACACATATGATGGACAGAATCCAAAAAGGCAGAGAAATAAACCTTGATAACATTCAGGAAGTTCCAAATGAGACTGGAATATTCCAAGTGCAAAGTCAGAGTCAAAGTGACTGTGTTTATCGTGTTTGTTTTAGGGATAATTCCACATATCCCTCGTGCACATGTACAGACTGGGAAAGAAAGAACACATCGCCCCTGCCAGCACTTCTGTGCAGTTTTTGCACATGTATCTGAATGAATACACCCCTGTGATTTCTTAGTGTGTGACAACCACCTAGACACTATATACGTTACTACTATTAGAGTGAACACATCCCTGTGATTTCTTAGTGTGTGACAACTACCTAGACACTATATACGTTACTACTATTAGAGTGAATACATCCCTGTAATTTCTTTGTGTGTGACAACCACCTAGACACTATATACCTCATTACTATTAGAGTGAACACATCCCTGTGATTTCTTAATGTGTGACAACCACCTAGACACTATATACCTTATTACTATTAGAGTGAATACATCCCTGTAATTTCTTTGTGTGTGACAACCACCTAGACACTATATACCTTATTACTATTAGAGTGAACACATCCCTGTGATTTCTTCTTGTGACAACCACCTAGACACTATATACCTTATTACTATTAGAGTGAACACATCCCTGTGATTTCTTCTTGTGACAACCACCTAGACACTATATACCTTATTACTATTAGAGTGAACACATCCCTGTGATTTCTTTGTGTGTGACAACCACCTAGACACTATATACCTCATTACTATTAGAGTGAACACATCCCTGTGATTTCTTTGTGTGTGACAACCACCTAGACACTATATACCTCATTACTATTAGAGTGAACACATCCCTGTGATTTCTTTGTGTGTGACAACCACCTAGACACTATATACCTCATTACTATTAGAGTGAACACATCCCTGTGATTTCTTTGTGTGTGACAACCACCTAGACACTATATACGTTACTACTATTAGAATGAACACATCCCTGTGATTTCTTTGTGTGTGACAACCACCTAGACACTATATACCTTATTACTATTGGAGTGAATACATCCCTGTGATTTCTTAGTGTGTGACAACCACCTAGACACTATATACCTTATTACTATTGGAGTGAATACATCCCTGTGATTTCTTTGTGTGTGACAACCACCTAGACACTATATACCTTATTACTATTAGAGTGAACACATCCATGTGATTTCTTTGTGTGTGACAACCACCTAGACACTATATACCTCATTACTATTAGTGTGAACACATCCATGTGATTTCTTAATGTGTGACAACCACCTAGACACTATATACCTCATTACTATTAGAGTGAACACATCCCTGTGATTTCTTCGTGTGTGACAACCACCTAGACACTATATACGTTACTACTATTAGAGTGAATACATCCCTGTGATTTCTTAATGTGTGACAACCACCTAGACACTATATACCTCATTACTATTAGAGTGAACACATCCCTGTGATTTCTTCGTGTGTGACAACCACCTAGACACTATATACCTTACTACTATTAGAGTGAATACATCCCTGTGATTTCTTAGTGTGTGACAACCACCTAGACACTATATACGTTACTACTATTAGAGTGAACACATCCCTGTGATTTCTCAATGTGTTACATCCACCTAGACACTATATACCTTAGTACTATTAGTAAATACATCCCTGTGATTTCTTAATGTGTGACAACCACCTAGACACTATATACGTTACTACTATTAGAGTGAATACATCCCTGTGATTTCTTCATGTGTGACAACCACCTAGACACTATATACGTTACTACTATTAGAGTGAATACATCCCTGTGATTTCTTAATGTGTGACAACCACCTAGACACTATATACGTTACTACTATTAGAGTGAATACATCCCTGTGATTTCTTAATGTGTGACAACCACCTAGACACTATATACCTCATTACTATTAGAGTGAATACATCCATGTGATTTCTTCGTGTGTGACAACCACCTAGACACTATATATATTATTACTGTTAGAGTGAATACATCTCTTGCCATCATAAGACCAACACTGTCAACAATATCAAATCCTCGGTCAGATAAAACAAAAGCACGGGGCAGAAGGTTGCTTAAAAATCCAGTATTCTGTCAAGTATTTGTCACTGACTGTGCCACCCCGTACTCTTGAAATAAATGAAAATGTTCCTTGTGGAGTAATTCTGATGAGGAAATTAACTGTATTATGGTGCTTGTATGTCGACCAGCTAAGGGCTCTTGCTTCCAGATTGGAGGGTTTGTCACTACAAACATCACAACAATCTATAGATTTGAGATGATGACAGAATTCCAGTGGCATAGTCTTCCTTAATTTTTCACGTCCTGGCCAAATGATAATTGGTTGCAGTGAAACATACACAATATCCATGGTATTTAGGAATGTTTTTTAAATGGTTGTTTTATCAACATGAAATATAAATCCCAAAAGTACACGGATGACATTTATCCTCAGTTTCATTGGTGTGAGTAAATTTTTGAAATGCTGTCAGTGCTGATCTGGGTGTAACATTTAACACTGGTGAAATTAATTCCAGAATTTGTAGTAGTATATATGTTGGCAATCCAGTCATGAAGTTGACTTTCTCATCATTTAAGGACTGTCTGTTATTTCTTTTACATTCATCGGGGTATGAATAAAAACAATCATCCGCAAACTGTGATTTTTTTTTGTTCATACCCAGATGGAACGTAAAAGAAATAACAGACAATACCTATAATTAAATTAGAATCATACTTGCTAAGAATAACACTAAAACTTCCTTTTTCTTTTAATGGAATAGACAGTGATCCGTTCATTTTAGTTTTATCATACAGGGCAGAAGGTTTAATTGCAATTAACAGCATATCAATTAAAATTATTAATTAATTAATGTGTCAAGACTACATGTAAAATCAATACACGACTTAAAGGAAGGGACAATTAAGGCATTTGGCCTGGTATGCATACTCAACAATATATAACGCACATTAGTGTTTAATATCAACAAGTATAATCGTATAGTTAATTAATAAAAGGCTTAAATGTGACGGCTATTATATATAACGGGCGCAGCCATTTGTACCATCCCAGTGAATACGCCCTCTGGCGAGCTGGTGGTTACGTAATACCTAACGTGTCACGTCAGGAATTAGTCTTCGAAGCGAAGAAACAAAACATACCTGATTTTTGCGGATGCATCGCAATGTTCTGTAATAATATCCATCCCAGTAAGCCGGCAACAAGTACATATATTATTTTTCAATACAAAATAAGCCACTATTGTCAAAGTTGAAATAACTATTATGTTTTGTACATAAATTAACCCACGTACTGAAATAATAATCGGAGTGTGTTCTTGGTTAATTGGTCTTTTCTTTCCGTGGCCTGTACCTGTGGTTCCCGATTGGCAGGTGTATATTTAGACGGTCCCCAGACACTGTGTCTAGACACACTAAAAAGACGTGCCTCTTTTGAGATCACAAGGTATTGTCTGATAGCCGCGCTATGTTCGTAATGAACATTGTCACTTTAGTACTGTAAGTAATTCTGTAAAACCCTTCTTTAAGTAGACTTTCCCATCTAAAATCACAAAACTGACCAATTACGTAGTCCGAAAGAAAAGAAAATTATCACTTGGGTATCGTGAGTGGTCGTTTTTGCTCGAACGTACCCTATCAATAGGCCTAATAATAAGCATTTTTTTCTTTGGATTTTTTTAAAGAGAAAAATACTATAACTCCTTTTCGTTCTATTGATGCAAATTGAAATATATTTAGTTAAATAGTTTATTATACTACCAAGTCATTTATGTTGTTTTACAAGTCAGGTTGATGAAAGCGAAGCGCCTTGTCGTAAATTAGAGCGTTTGCTTACACTGTGCTTAAGAGGAGTTCGACGGAGCTGACGTCACTTCGCTCCAAGCTATACCACCGGACATCACAAAAACGAAACAAAATTACGCGTTTTTCATTTGTTAAAGGGACATCCCAGAGTTTGCTGCACTTTTTAAGATGTTTTCGATTAACAGAGACTTTTTAACGATTGTAATTACATATCAAATATATTTTTCTGCACAAAATATTAGTGGCTGTATATTAAACGTGTTTCTAATCGTTCTAATATTTGTACTAGGTTAAATTTCATCTTATTTCCTAAAATATTGTTTTTTCGTACGTACGAAATTATTTGAAGACAAAACCCAGTCTGGGCTTCTTACAAATATTAAGACGACCAGAAGCACATCGAATATATAGACACTGATATTCTAAACAAGAAAATATATTTAATATGCAAGTTTAATCGTAGAAATATTTTATTAGTCGGAAACATCTTACAATGCAGAAAACTCAGGAATGTCCCTTTAAAGTGTCAGTATGTGTTGGTGGTCCGGGTATGCATTTTTCCAACACATAAGGCTCTTATTTGAGTTTACCCTACCTTTAATACAATAAAATGAAAAAAATAGATCTCAAAATATTTCTTTGCTTTTTTTTTTTTTTTAATACTTTGTATTTAAAATATTTTTAAAAAGAAGAAGAAGAAAGTTTGTCCCACCTTATCTTGCAGGCAATATTTTAAAGACCATGCAGCAATCTGCTGACTGCTAAATCATTCATTTTCTTCATAAAAACAGTTCCTTTTTTATTGATTGACATAAATTCAACCAAGCAAATTGCAGCTATATACTTGAATCCGGGTTGTTTCGCCCTCAAACCATTTCGAACTCTGCATTGTTTCGCCCTTACTCCTATTCACCCAGGGTTGATTCGCCCTAAATCTCATTCGTACCGAGTCATTTCGCCCCCCAAAATAAATGTATTTATTATAGTTTTGAAGTCTTCTTTTTTTCCTCCCGTTTATTAATTATTGATTACCAAATATTAGGTAATAATCTGTCTTTGGATATTAATGTCTTATCAGCTGTTTACTTTCTGTCAGATGAAGCTACACGGAATCAACATATCGTAATGTGTGTTTGAACCTCAGCTGGGTGTGTAGTATATTTAATATAAAAAAACACACAGCACATCAGTAGTATGCAGTGTGACTGTTCATAAATCAATTATTAATGTGAATACACTGTCTGTGTATATTATCTAAGGCATGTACGTATTTCGTGTATATGGCTTGAATAAATTATGTTATTGGATATAAACAAAATTATATTATTTTTATCTGTAAATATAAACATGCAATATAGATTGCAATGTGTGACATCTAAAAATCATTGGATATAGGTCAAATCAATGAATAAATGTACTTTATTAACAAAATAAAAATTAGGCCACATCGAAACATGGGGCGAAACGACTCGGTTAGAAGTACGAATCGACCCTGTTCAAAACGACTCGAGTGAACTAGTAATAAGGGTGAAACGACCTGTTACCATATATTTTGTTCTTATGACGTTTTGCGTTTCTATACTTGAAAATAATAAATAACACGACTCAATAGAGTTATGTTTTTTCGTTTAATGAGCGGGTGTAGACCGATTGTAAGCATGTGTGATGTGTGTACTTTTGATAGCATCAAATAATGTAGATTTTTCTGCATTGTTGGTTCAAGTAACAATTAAAAAAATTCTTCTAATAAATATAAATTATATTAATAAAATTACAGAGCAGTTTTAAAATATACAATTATTAAATATCTCGATTCATCAGGGTCCCTTGTTACGGTATTGCAACGGAAACTTTCGCCTACGTCTCAGCGCTGAACTTAATCTCAATTGAGATTCAAAACTAACGACGCCAGTAGAAGTTTTGAATCTCAATCGAGATTACGCTGAACTGTGACCAGAACACTGTGTCGATGTCAGCGCTACGTTATCGTATGATATCTTTTATCAGGGACGGATCCAGGAATTTTAGCAGGGGGGAGGGGGGGGATCCAGTCTTGAGTCTTACCCTGCCAGTACATCGTCACGCCAGTCGCGCTTCAAAACCTTATAATCGAAAAATCGTTGGTCACGAGCAGGGGGGGTCCATACTCCCCTGGATCCGCGTCTGTTTATTTCTTTACCATTTTATTTCATTATTTGACTTTAATATTATGCATTGTCAGTAGTTAACATGTATCACAGGTATTGAAGTAGTAGTAATAACAAGTATTACTATGCACAATAATATCAATACCGTCAATGACAATTTACAAGTTAAAACAGAAGAAATTGGTTCAGTCATTACAGACGTTTCCGTTTCCGAAATACACGTCACCAAAAGCGGGGTCATGAATATTCAATAGGTCTCGATGGTTGGCCTTCCCACTTCGAAGCGACAAGAAGTAAAATATTTCTGACGATTATTTCAAGGGGTCCAACCTAAACCGTATGACACGTGCTTGAACTTCGTATACCACTACCAAAATGGCGGATAAAGCTCGCTTCGACACACGACGGTGAGTACATTTTGTCTTACAGCTGCATGCTAAATGCCTTTCTGATTAAAATAATATTGCGATACGGCTCTAGAATGAATACTCTATCCATCTGTTTACTTAATTCCCGATTTTGTTCAACCACAAAAAAGCTATTGAAGAAAAACCTCGTTATTTTGACGGCCAAAACAAACATGATCAAAGTTTTTTGTGTTATTTTAAGGGAACGAGTTATATTTATATACTTAAAAAGTGTCATGATGAAAGTTTGTATACCCTGGAAGCTAAATTAAGCAAATACGTTTTGGAAAGTCATTTTATAATTATCCATCTAAGAATTTTCTTATAGTTTAGGCATATGTTCGTCTGCTCCCCCGGGTTTAGGACACCTAATCGTATGTTCCAAATTTCGTTTTTTCCAGAACAGTTTGTGAAGACTGCGACCAACTATACTCTGGAAGGTCTGCCGTCTGCAAACATGTGGTTGTTCATCACGACAGACCAGGTGGGCACCAGTGCACTGACTGTGGACGAGTGTTTTCAACTCGAAGTCATCTCAAAGGACACCGCGTTTCCGGATTCATTGGGATGAATGATCTAGTTTTTATATATTGTTTAATAAATCGACATTACAATGCAGTGTAGCGTTAGTTTGTTATTAGTCCCCCACTGGACATCTAAAACACCAATCCTAGTATATGGATACATGCAGTGTATCTCGAATAGGTCACTGTGACCTTGACTCTTACCCTTGACCTACATCTGGGGGTTTTCAGATGTGTTTAGACAAAATTTAATGACAATGTGACGTACGTTGTATTGTGTACATAAAAGTTCCACAATGAATGACGGTTGACTATTGTATTTATTTCACTCTCGTTAGTTTAGACATGGGTTATAGTCATAGGTGACATTTTGAAAATTAACTAACGTGAGTGACATATGTAAGATAGTAAAACTTCACGAATTGAGAAACTTATTTCATAAATGAGGGGATTGATATTACATTTCTGTTGCTATTCTACTAAATTTTGTTTTCAATTGCTCAAGATGATCAGAGAAAAATTAAGAATTACAATTGTGACGCCACATTAAAAAATATTGCATCACAATGCGTTTTTATCCAAACCAAAGCCTCTGAGATGTTTCTCATCTGGAGTGTGATAACCTATAATTTATGTTTCATTACTGCTGCCAGTGGTATCACAGTGTCAGTGATGTAACACGAGCAGTTATAGGATAAATAGACTATGCATGAATATAAATGTACAAGCAATCAAATCATAAGCAATTATACATAAGCATTTACAGGTCTCGAACAATACATGGGTTGGTGGTTATTTAGAAATAAGGACGCATATGAATAGTTGAAACTTAGTTTATGTGTACAATTTAATTGTCCTTCATCTACCTTGTAGTTGATACGTGCAGGTTGAACTCCTCGAGGTGGTCCAGGATATATACCGGGGAGAAAACCCTCTCATGAATCTGATAAACTGACCTCCAAAAAACCGTTCCCTGTCCAAAATATGTCCTTGTGGGCGTCAGAATACCTCATGCAGGATGAATTACCGTGACAGTGCTGTTTTTGAGTATCTTTAAATAATACATAGGAAATGTTTTGTTTGGGTTTTTTGTGTGTGAAAAAACCCCGTCATTTTGAACACTGCTTCTGAAGAGTGACATTGTTTCTGTTGTATCATCAGTATACATGTCTGCGTCAAGGGACGGTTCATTTAACACTTGAAATGTATGATTATCATCACCGTCATTTACACTCAGAGTTGCGAATGACAACCTCTTCCTAAATCGCTTTTCTCCTTTCTTTTGTGATAATATCTGCTGTGGTGGTGTTGGAAATTCCTTGTTGGATGTAGGATTTACATATATAGGTGTTGATATGGAAGATGCTTTCTTAAATGGACTGATTAGTAAATGCCTAACTTAACTGGACTCATTTTGTATCTCCCCATTACTGAAAGAAAAAAAATATTAAGTTGAAATATGTAATATTTTAGGGTCACAAATTCTAATATAATTTTTTGAAGTAAACGAAATCTTGGCTTAAATCCGGGGGAGCAGACGAAAATGTGCCTAAACTATAAGAAATGTCTTGGATGAACAATTATAAAATGACTTTCCAAAATGTATTTGCTTAATTTAGCTCCCAGGGTGTACAAGCTCTCACCGTGACACTTTCTAAGTATATACATATAACTTGATTCGTTAAAATAACACCAAACATTTTGATCATGTTTCTTTTGACCGTCAAAACAACAAGGTTTTTCTTCAATAGCTTTTTTTCGGTTGAACGAAATCGAAAATTACGTAAAGAGATGGATAGAGTATTCATTCTAGAGCCGTATCGCAATATTATTTTAAAGGGACACGCCCTAGTTGTTAACCATTACGCCGTTGTTTTTCGCTATTAAACCCATTTTTTTCACAAATAAAATTGCACTTTACTTACCGTTTATTATTTAGAATATACATTTCCATTCACCTGAAGTGTTTTTTGGTAATCCTGGTAATCCTGGTGTTTGTAATACCACAAAATGCATTTTTCGTATTTCATAAAATGCCACGGGCCTCTGAGAAAAAAACCGTTGAGCAGACAAGGTCTAATCTATATTCCCATTTCAATGTCACAGACGTTGGTATACCACGTGACCGTTATCATTTTGGTTCGGTTTGTTTTCTCGTGCACGGTTCGCGCAATCAACATCCGATTTGTTGTCGTTTGCTTGTTGTTCATTTGTGACATTTTTCTTCACAGTTCGTGAACATTTTCAGTAACAATAAAGTTCAGACAAGCAAGTATCTCAATACAAAACGTTACAAACCCTTAAAACCAATAATTTTGCTAAGTCTTACGATATCTGGAGAGGGGATACAACCAGGACAGAACAGTTGGAACATGTCCAGGAGAGGTGAAAGGAACGCACCCCAAGTCTGTGCGCACTCTGTGAAATTTGTCGTGACGTAGGCATTGTTGTGCTTCGAGCGACATCTACCGGTGACATCAGAATACTAACTTTCAAAATTATTTCAAGCAATTGGGACATGGGGATTCCGATGGTATTTATCGATATAAAACCTGCTTTTTCACTCCATTTGATCTAAGTGTGTTACAGGTTTGTAGATTAACCAAATTATAATTTATTTTCGCTGGATGGAACTAGGGCGTGCGGCTTTAATCAGAAAGGCATTTAGCATGGGTATGCAGTCAAAACGGCCCCATGATGAAACGGCCCTGAACATGTAAGTCAAAACGGCCAAAGAAAAAAGTCAAAATGGCCAAAGAAAAAAGTTAAAACGGCCAAAGAAAATGGTCAAAATGGCCAAAGAAAAAGAAAATGGTCAGAACGGCCAATAGGTACTATCACGTTACATTAATTCCCATTAGTAATAATTAGTAATCAATATAGCCTATAGCACAGGCAGTTCAAAAAATATATATAAAAACAACCAAAACAACGGAATCACTGGTAACAATTTATTAGCCTACACAACGCAATATACTATTGTATAATGGCTCGGGAGATTTGTTTGGAATGGTTATAATAATAACTATTCATGTTTCTCCCAAACTTACCTGTACTTAAAATCTACATATTAACACAGATGTACTATAGTGCTGTCGGAAATAGAATAAAAATGATTTTCGTCGATTATTTCTTAAATATTAAACAGACAAGTAAATATTTTGTAAATATCTATTTAATTATAGTCTACCTAATTTAGCATTTAATTGTTTTGGCTCTCATTGATGTACAAGGTGGTGTTTACTCTTGAAATTAAAAGAAATATGTTGATAAACAGGTGATTTGTACACTTTATTGGAACAGACTATAACAAAGTTTTGTCAACGTATGTCAATTTCATTGCTGTTACAATATGTGAGGGACCGTTTCTGATCAATCTAATTAAAATTAGCTCCACTATTACATGTGGATCTAACAGCAGCCAGTTGGTGCTCATGTTCACCAATCAAAACCTTACTTGCAGAATCATGCCAGTGATTTGAAAATATTCCGAATTATTCTGAGGGTATACGATGTTTCATGTGAATTACGAATGCCTTATTTAGACCAGTAGAACTAATTTTTATCAGATTGCTAACAACACTGCGTAGTCTCCAATGTCCAGGTAACATTTCGTCTGTAAATAATAATTTAACTATTGACCAATCACACTTCGCCTTTTATAACGTTATTTGGGAGCATACAAATTCTAAAAATATCGGGCGAGTCCGTTTTAGTGGCCGCAGTACAGCGAACCATACCAATACGTACGGGATGGGTTATCAGTCTTCAATTTTACATTCAAAATTATTTATTTATTTATTTATTAAAAAAACCCCCAACTAAATCAGTCTTCAGTTTTACATTACAAATTATTTATTTTATAAAATAAAACATGTTTTAAGGTATTCTCAATTCACACGAAACATGTCGTATACTCTCAGGATAATTCGGAATGTTTTCAAATTATTTTTAACTCACTGGCAGGATTCTGCAAGTAAGGTTTTGATTGGTGGACATGAGCTCCAACTGGCTGGTGTTAGATCCACATGTAATAGTGGAGCTAATTTTAATTAGATTGGTTTCTGATGATGGTTTACCCCTATTCCTCTCCAAAACTAAATATTTGTAGATATTTATAAGTAACTTTTGAGCAAAACTGTCAAGAACCATTTTGAGTTTGTGATCTATTTTCCGGTATTAAAGGTGCTATCTCGTAAGTTGCATAATGACAGCTATTGCAAATCGTTTTTATTAAATTTTGCTTTAACATTTAAAGACTACACCTTTAACTATATGTCCATAAATGATTATAGGAAATGCTTTTATCTACTAGTAGAAAATACATTTTGCTGGAGAATCTTTATCACAGATGCTCACATATAACTTCTGATATAGCACCTTTAAGTGGTTGCAAGATTGTGTAAATGTCTACTGTATTTATATTGAATTCATATTTACTAAATATGGTGGTCAAAATTAATAGTTTATGCTACAATTCAAAATTATCAGTTAGCTTGCAGTTTTAAATTAAAAGTTTGTTTAAGGGTAAATGAAATTGACACATATCCATCAAAATGTGTTATAGTCTGTTCCAATAAAGGTCACAAATCTCCTGTTTACTGACATTTTAATTTTAATTTCAAGAGTAAACACCACCTTGTACATCAATGAGAGCCCAAACAAGTAAATGCTAAATTAGCTAGAGTATCAATAAATAGGTATTTACAAAATATTTACTTATCAGTTTAATATGAAAGAAATAATTGACGAAAATCATTTTTATTCTATTTCCGACACTACTTTAGTACACTAACCACATATGTAGATTCTCTTTGTTTATTCACACATAAATAAGACGCAAATAACATCCGTGTAGTGAGACCGTACTATAAAAACTGTCTTTGCACAGTTATCTTTCTTGACACTTGTGTAGATGAAATACATTTTTAAAGTGTTATATCTAAGGCCGTCTTGACTTTTTTCAAGGGCTGTTATGACTTTTTCACTTTGGCCGTTTTGACTTTTGTTAAGGGCCGTTTTGACTTTTTCACTTTGGCCGTTTTGACTTTTTTAGGGCCGTTTTGACCAATTATTGTTAAGGCCATTTAATACTGGGCCCGTTACGACTACGATCCTTTAGCATGCAGCTGTGAGACAAAATGACACCGTCGTGTGTCGAAGCGAGCTTCATCCTCCATTTTGGCAGTGGTATACGAAGTTCAAGTACGTGTCATACGGTTTAGGTTGGACCACTTGTATTAGAGTTCACAAAGAAGAGTTGTACGTTTTATTAACAATTCAGATATACCTTGTGGAATTTGTGGAAAAACAAAAACATTATTTCATGAAAAATGCCTCTTGAACCTCGGCCTGTCAACTTTGCATCATGCGAGAACGCTCAGTATGGAGAACAAAAATCATGACTGTTCAACATGCGGACACAGTGTAGGCCTTCGAGAATAGTTTTGAAACCGCAGTGGCTTAGTCTGTGATGGATGGACAGACTGACGTCACCACGGAGAGTGACATGGTTGATGTGCAGGGTCGCAAAGTTCAGGTCGGAGATCAGGTTTGGATTGAAAACTTGTCATCTCTGTGTCTCGGTTTTTACGTAGGGGGTGGTCACGTGGTCACAGTGTTACCAGGACTCCGAGGAGAACATAAAGTGAAACAAATCGACATTGGTGGACACTCTGAGTTCACAATATTGAAGACCTACGGTCACCTCAGTGACAGATACTCAAGAACAGAAATATGTGGTCGGTGTTCAGAGAGACTGGGACTCAAATACAGCACTAGCGAGGAGTTTGTTTTCGATGTTCGTGGTGGTTAATTGTTTGATTCATCATAGATCTTGTTTTTCTTTCTTTGTAAATATTTATTTTCATTTCTCATGTCATCCAAACGTCAGCTTAGTGACATGTTCACTGGCTATCCAGAAATTGGACCCAGGACAGACTAGATACGATAACGTAGCGCTGACATCGACACAGTCTTCTGTTTAGCCGAGACGTAGTCGAAAGTTTCCGTTACAATACCGTTACTAGGGACAGACCGTGTCGATGTCAGCGCTACGTTATCGTATCTAGGGACAGACATGCTCGAAACTCTAGTGGTATATGAGCATGTAAATAAATATTTGTAATGGTAATGTTTACTGTTGTGTTACACGCAGAATTGTTATTTAACTTGAATGAAAAACACTTCAAGTAAAAATAAAATTAGAAAAATAAATAAATTAACAATATTGTAGAAACTCGCTTTGGATGAAGATTATTTCAACTTTTTGTTTTTCTACTTTACGATGTTTTTTTTGGGGTTTTTTGTTGTTGTTTTTTGACTAGACAATAAATTGTTAGGACCAAATATTTTAAGATAATTATTTTAGTTGTATAGAGAAACTTTTAGATCAAAACAAAATCAGAAAAGTAAAAATATTGTAGAAATTAACTTCGGATCAAGATTATACGTACTTTTTGTTTTGTAGATTCCGATGTTTTTGTTTTTCTATTTGCTTTTCTCTTCTTTTTTTATTTTATTAAACTAAAGTAAAAACATTCTACATGCAGAAGAATCTCTTTTATTTCGTGGTATTTATTTTTAATGTTTACCAATTATAAAATTATAAACACTGAACAAATAATATATTCAGGTGGGTTTTTTATTTTTTATTTATTTTTTTATTATTATTATTATTTATTTATTTATTTATTTATTTATTTATTTTTTGGGGGGAGGGGGGGGCGTTAATATTATTATTTGCTTAGGTTTTGTTTTGTTTTTGGTTGTTTTTCGTTTTTATTATAAATATTATCGTTTTGTGTATTATGCACATTAAATTTGTGAAGATATTGTTTAAAACAAAATTTTGTTGGAACCTTGAGTCGAAACAAAAAAATTGTGTACTTCGAGAATGTACTGTAAACACAAATATCAAATATAACAATTATCGTCAACGTCCCAAACTGCGTATAAATTGTACTCTTTTTTTTTATCTTTTTTTTTTTTCAGTCTTCATATTAAAATAATAATAATAAAATGTAAAAACCATTTAGGGTCGGCCCGTTTTTTCTAGCTGGTGTCCGGTTCCGAAAGGCACAGTTTAATTTATTATTTTTACTCTCCTTACTCATTGTGTTATTATCAACTATAGTCTGTCCCATCATTCTATAAATGTGTTTTTCGTAAATTATTTCAGTTTGACTTGACGTAAGAAGAAAGGTAAAGGTGTTTTGGAAGTAACAAAAAGATACTATATTTGTGTACAATTTACAAATCAATCTGCTCAGAAATAAATAACTTGTAGTACATTTCATAGTATGTGAAAAGGCGTTCCCTGTGGGACGGACTATAATTCAGTAAACATGTTACCAGCTGATTCTGTAAATATTTGCTATCTTCATCATCAGATTATACCAATAATAGTTATTATTATTATTATTACATTGTATTATTAGTTTTCATTTTCATTATTATATTTTTTTATCTTATTCATAATAATTTTCATACTGTAAAATAATAATTTGAATGTTACTCGTTTGGTTTGATGCGAGTAATTGCTCGCGCTCGCGTATGTTCCGAGTACACGCTTTTTTTTTTGCGTGGGTGAAAAACTGCTCACCTCGATACAGCAATGTTGCTAATTTATTTTACGAAAAATTATTGTGATTTTGATGTGGTGGAATAAATAGTGCAATGTATATAAATATAATAATATCAATATTTAAAAAAAAATTCTAGTATTTCAAAATAATTAAATATTTTTCAGATCTCTGAAAATTGCAAGAACAATTGTTTCATGTGAGTTTGCACATCACTCGCGCAAGTCTACATTTGAATTACAGGTGTTTTATTCACGCATTAAATTTATAATATCATTTACATGGTTGTAAGTGGTAAATTCAAAATAAAATGCGTTACCTGAAATGTTAGTTTTTTTCCATAACCCATATGAGTAGGATATCATTTATATTATCGTTGTCATTTTCATAAATTGTCAAATAACAATTTGAATGTTACTCGTTATGGTTTGATGCGAGTAATTGCTCCCGCTCATGTATGTTCGAGTAAAATGTTTTCTGCGTGGGTGAAAAACTGCTCGCCTCGTCACACACTAATATTGCTCATTTATTTCACCCAAAATTAGTGTGATTTTGATACGGTGAGCAATTGCTCTCCTACTTTAATTTCAGGAGGGTAGTTTATTGCTCAACAACGATTTTCAAACCATAAATAGTAGAATGTATATATAGTAATAACAATAATAAAAAATATTAGTATTTTTTATAATTTTATATGTTTCAGATCTCTGAAAATTGCAAGAACACTTGTTTTATTTGCGCATTGGTTGCACAAGTTTATTTTTGAATTACAGATGTTTCGTTCATACATTAAATTTAGGATTAATATTATTAGATGAGTAGGCGTGGCATTATTTCTGGTATAGATGTAGTAGTATAGATGGCGCCGTTAGTACTACCACCGTAAATTTTTAAAAAATGTTGATGAGCAGGGTCAAATCGATCAAAGACGAGAAATGTATTTTGTTTGGCCTTAGCATGTTGTATTTCAGGGTCATAGCCTGACTAAATCTACTGGGAAGCAAGCAGTAAATGTTTTTTAATTTAATTTTTTTATTTTGAAATACTATTAATTCTGTTAATATATATTTTTTAATGTTTTCTTGTGGCAACTTTTATGCAGATATTTCACATTATTTATATATCTTTTTTCTTGTTACCATAAGTGGGAATTACTTGTTCAGTCGTAGGGGGGGTGGGGGGATACAAAAAATAAGGACGCTTTACTTGGGTTTATTATTATTTATTAATTATTATATGTTACTAATATTTATATTAAGATTATATATTTTTTGCTTTTAAATGTTTTAGATATTTAGTGGTGTACATAATTTAATGTGAAATGATTATTTAATGACACCTCAGCACATTGTTTAATAAGCTGCCATTACGGTATATTTCAAATGTGATAACAGTCACACATGGTGTAAAACTAGAGAAGAAACCTGCTACTTTCACTTTGACATCCAATAGCCAATGAGTAATAAATCAATGTGCTCTAGTGGTGTCATTACACAAAACAAACTTTAACTTGCTATTTTCACATTGACTATTTCTACTGATTAGTAGCAAGGCATCTTTTATGTCTGTTTTCCTCAGACATGACAACACATACCACAGCCTTTGATACACCGGTCACCAGTCATAAAACACACAACAGCACACACCACAACATTTGATATACCAGACACAAGACTAGCTCTAGGTGAGCAAAACAATTCGCCAAATTGTCTATTAACTTCAAAAATTACAGAAATTGTCAGTTATTTTCTTTAAAATGTCAATTATTACATGAAATTATTTCGCCAAACTAAAATAAAATTCACCAACTGCTTTCAAAATTCACAATTGGCGAATTTGGTGAGTACCAGAGCTATCCCTGCGACATGAAACATACACAACAGCACATACCACAACCTTTGATATACCAGACATGAAACATACACAACAGCACATACCACAACCTTTGATATACCAGACATGAAACATACACAACAGCACATACCACAACCTTTGATATACCAGACATGAAACATACACAACAGCACATACCACAACCTTTGATATACCAGACATGAAACATACACAACAGCACATACCACAACCTTTGATATACCAGACATAAAACATACACAACAGCACATACCACAACCTTTGATATACCAGACATGACACTTGTGGGTAGATGTATAATTATAAAATATGGTCTGTGAACTAATAATTTTTAAAAAGTGGAGATACTTATACATGTACTTGTATTTAAATTTTTGTTTCAAGGAGTTAATGAAATATTAAATCAAACTAACAGGAACCTGTCAGACTTGGCACACATTATTTGATTTTAATGTTTGATTTAAATTAATTTATATATTTGTAAGATAGATACATGTAGTATTTCACACTTTTGTATAAGATTGTTGACCACTCTTGTTTATAGTGTAATCATTTGTATAATATTGTAATAATATAACCATATTTAAAACTAATTTTGACTGTTTTTATTTTCAGTTAGTATTAATTAGCTTGTGTATGCATTTAAATCTTGGTGATCATAGAGGAGAGTTAGTGAGGGACTGTGCACAGATGTAATAGGGTGGGGTATTTGGGGATGTTACACTGTTGGTAACCCCACGTAGCTATGAATGTTCACTCAAGAAAGTGAATCAGGGATGGTGAGAGACTGTGCACAGATGTAATGGGGTGGGGTATGTGGGGATGTTACACTGTTGGTAACCCACCTAGTTACGAATGTTCACTAAAGAAAGTGAATCCGGGATGGTGAGGGACTGTGCACAGATGTAATGGGTTGGGGTATGTGGGGATGTTACACTGTTGGTAACCCCACCTATTTACAAATGTTCATTAAAGAAAGTGAATCAGGGATGGTGAGGGGCTGATCACAGATGTTATGGGTAGGGGTAAGTGGGGATCTGACACAGTTGGTAACCCCACCTAGCTATGAATGTTCACTAAAGAAAGTGAATTAGGGATGGTGAGGGATTGTGCACAGATGTAATGGGGTGGGGTAAGTGGAGATGTTACACTGTTGGTAACCCCACCTAGCTATGAATGTTCACTAAAGAAAGTGAATCTGGGATGGTGAGGGATTGTGCACAAATGTAATGGGATGGGGTATGTGGGGATGTTACACTGCTGGTAACCCCACCTAGCTATGAATGTTCACTAAATAAAGTGAATTAGGGATGAGGAGGGACTGTACACAGATGTAATGGGGTGGGGTATGTGGGGATGTTACACTGTTGGTAACACCAACTAGCTATGAATGTTCACTAAAGAAAGTGAATCTGGGATAGTGAGGGATTGTGCACAGATGTAATGGGGTGGGGTATGTGGGGATGTTACACTGTTAGTAACCCCACCTAGGCATGAATGTTCACTAAAGAAAGTGAATTCAGGATGGTTGCCGGTGGTTGTGCAGAAATATGGGATGGGGTGTTTATAGGATATTAAACAAGCTTCCGTTTTGTATCATGTTTATGTCCAAAGTAAAAGCTTGTGACAAAAGAAAATTATTTCACTCTGGACCTAAACATCTAAAAATGGTAGTGACTTTAATATGTTATTTATTACCCATTAATCGACTGCACAAATGTTAGTGGGTAGGGTGGGGATGTTACACTGTTGGTAACCCCACCTAGCTATGAATGTTCACTAACGAAAGTGAATCAGGGATGGAGGGGGACTGTGCACAGATGTAATGGGGTGGGGATGTTACATTGTTAGTAACCCCACCTAGGTATGAATGTTGACTAAAGAACGTAAATCTGGGATGATGAGGGACTTTAATAGTGACTTTAATATGTTATTTATTACCCATTAATTGACTGCACAAATGTTAGGGAGTAGGGTGGGGATGTTACACTGTTGGTAACCCCCACCTAGCTATGAATGTTCACTAAAGAAAGTGAATCAGGGATGGTGATAGGTTGTACACAAATGTTATGGGGTGGGGTAAATGGGGATGTTACACTGTTGGTAACACCACCTACATGTGTAGGTATGAATGTTCACTAAAGAAAGTGAATCTGGGATGATGAGGGACTAGTGTACACAGATGTTATGGGGTGGAGTATGTGGGGATGTTACACTGTTAATAATCCCACCTAGCTCTGAACATCAAAGAAAATGAATCTGGGATGGTGAGGGACTGTGCACCAATGTTATGGGGTGGGGTATGTGGGGATGTTACACTGTTAGTAACCCCACGTAGCTATGAACATCAAAGAAGGTGAATCTAGCATGGTGAGGAGCTGATAACAGATGATATGGGGTGGGGTATATGGGGATGTTACACTGTTAGAGACCCCACTTAGGTATGAACATCAAAGAAGGTGAATCAGGTATGGTGAGGGACTGTACACAGATATTATGGTGTGGGGTATGTGGGGATGTTACACTTACAGGGATGGTGAGGAGCTGATCACAGATGTTATGGGGTGGGGTATGTGGGGATGTTACACTTACAGGGATGGTGAGGAGCTGATCACAGATGTTATGGGGTGGGGTATGTGGGGATGATACACTTACAGGGATGGTGAGGGAGTGTACACAGATGTTATGGGGTGGGGTATGTGAGGGGTGGTGAGGGACTGATCACAGATGTTATGGGGTGGGGTATGTGAGGGATGGTGAGGGACTGTACACAGATGTTATGGGGTGGGGTATGTGAGGGATGGTGAGTGACTGATCACAGATGTTATGGGGTGGGGTATGTGAGGGATGGTGAGGGACTGTACACAGATGTTATGGGGTGGGGTATGTGAGGGATGGTGAGGGACTGTACACAGATGTTATGGGGTGGGGTATGTGAGGGACTGTACACAGATGTTATGGGGTGGGGTATGTGAGGGATGGTGAGGGACTGTACACAGATGTTATGGGGGGTGGTGAGGGACTGTACACAGGTTATGGGGTGAGGGATGTGAGGGATGGTGAGGGACTGTCCACAGATGTTATGGGGTGGGGTGAGGGACTGTACACAGATGTTATGGGGTGGGGTATGTGAGGGATGGTGAGGGACTGTACACAGATGTTATGGGGTGGGGTATGTGAGGGACTGTACACAGATGTTATGGGGTGGGGTATGTGAGGGATGGTGAGGGACTGTACACAGATGTTATGGGGTGGGGTAAGCTGGCAATGTTACACTTACAGGGATGGTGAGGAGCTGATCACAGATGTTATGGGGTGGGGTATGTGAGGGACTGTACACAGATGTTATGGGTGGGGTATGTGAGGGATGGTGAGGGACTGTACACAGATGTTATGGGGTGGGGTATGTGAGGGCCTGTACACAGATGTTATGGGGTGGGGTATGTGAGGGATGGTGAGGGACTGTACACAGATGTTATGGGGTGGGGTAAGCTGGGGATGTTACACTTACAGGGATGGTGAGGAGCTGATCACAGATGTTATGGGGTGGGGTATGTGAGGGACTGTACACAGATGTTATGGGGTGGGGTATGTGAGGGATGGTGAGGGACTGTACACAGATGTTATGGAGTGGGGTATTTGAGGGATGGTGAGGGACTGTACACAGATGTTATGGGGTGGGGTAAGCTGGGGTAAGTTTTACACTGTTACATTTAGCTCACTTGATAGAGGGTCACCCAAGGTTCTTGGTACATTGGATCGATTCCCTTGGGGGAACCATTTTCCAAATGTTGTTTTAATTCACCCATCCCAACCAGTAGCCCATGACAAGAATATCAAAGGCTGTGGTATGTGATGTCCTGTTTGTGGGTATAAAATATCTTTTGCTGTTAATAGCAAAATGTAGTGGGTTTTTGCTGAAGACTGTCAAAATTATGAAATATTTCACATCCCACATCAGATGATTAATTAATGGGCTCTAGTGGTGTTGCTAGGGAAGAGGAAAACATTAAATTTGGTTATTTCATTATTTCGTTGATACAGAAAGAGACAGACAGAGAGGGAGAAAGAGAGAAACGGGAAAACACCAATCCACCAACAACAGTTGATCCTGCTACCCATTGCTACTCAGATGAGCGCTCTAACCAGAGCTACATTCCATTCCCCTCTTCAACCACCCTTCTTCAACCCGCCCCGCTAAACCCCACTCCTTTTTCACCCACCCGTCTTCAACCTTCCATACTACACTCCTCTTCATCCACCCTTCTTCAACCCGCCCAGCTACTCCCCTTTTCACCCACCCTTCTTCAACCCACCCCACTCCCTTTTCACCCACCCTTCTTCAACCCGCCACACTACTCCCCTGTTCACCCACCCCTATTCAACCCACCAGACTACTCCCCTGTTCACCCACCCTCCTTCAACCCACACTGGTCTGATAAAGTGAAACCAATGGCTTGTGTTGGTGTTTAACTAATGGAATACACTGGTCAGATAAAGTGAAACCAATGGCTTGTGTTGGTGTTTAACTAATGGGTTACACTGGTCAGATAAAGTGAAACCAATGGCTTGTGTTGTGTTTAACTAATGGGTTACACTGGTCTGATAAAGTGAAACCAATGGCTTGTGTTGTGTTCAACTAATGGGTTACACTGGTCTGATAAAGTGAAACCCACCGATCGCTTATCATGCAAACTCATTTTACTACTGAATTACGTCCCTACTCACTCACTAAATCCTTTGGTTTTTATACGAAACGAAATTCTGGTATATATTTAGATATTCGACGATATTCCAACATTCAATACACGCTTTTATCTTACGACCCAGACGAGTTTGACCTACAGCCCATTTCTATAAACTACTGACGCACTACCAGTGGTGCAGATTTGATTCAGCCAATCGTTCGCAGCCTTACAGAAAAAGGGGAATACCCTTAAAGACCGCTATTCAGTCCAGGGTCAACAGTACGGCAGTACTGGAAATACAATCTACGTTCTTATCCAGCACAGGTCCGTAGCCAGAAATCTTCAAGGGGGGTTCGTTTTGCTGTAGAGGTGGACAACACAAGTGTCGGACCGGGATGGGCAGGGGGACACTGCTCCCCCCCCCCCCCCCAACCACATCTGTATATTGAACCATGTCCTCCACGCCGATTTATGTTTTATTATATCGGGAGACCCCCCCCCCCCCCCGCAACAAAAATAAATAAATAAAATAATAAATAAATAAAAATAAAATATCCCGCCAAAACAAAGAAAGAGACAAACAAACACCAAAACACCAACAAACAAAAAACAACAACTGCACTCTTCTTTACTGAATAATATTTTGATGTGCGTGTGTACGCGAGTGCGTGCTCGTGTGTTTCCTGTCCTTAATTTTTCCTACTACCCATCTATCTCTGTCAGTCTCTCTGTCTTTGTCAGTCTCTTTATCTCTCTCTCTCTCTCTCTCTCTCTCTCTCTCTCTCTCTCTCTCTCTCTCTCTCTCTCTCTCAATGCATGCACAACTACTGGTATATCAAAGGCCGTGGTATGTGCTATTCTGTCTTTGCGATGGTGCATATAAAAGAACCCCTGCTACTAATGTAAAAATATAGCGGGTTTCCTCTCTATTACTGTGGCAAAATGACCATATGTAATGACCTGATGATTAATAAATCAATGTGCTCTAGTAGTGTTGTTAAACAAAACAAACTTCTTCTTCTATCTCATCTCTCTCACGGGGGCGAGACGTAGCAGTCGTAAAGCGCTCACTTGATGCGCAGTCGGTTTGGGATCGATCCCCATCGGTGGGTCCATAACCATATATATATATATATATATGTTATATATATATATGTGGTGTGTGTGTGTGTGTGTGTGTGTGTGTGTGTGTGTGTGTGTGTGTGTGTGTGTGTGAAACGACCAAATGTTTGACATCCAATAGCCGATTATTAATAAATCGATGTGCTCTTGTGTAGTTATAGAAAACAAATTCTCTCTCTCTCTCTCTCTCTCTCTCTCTCTCTCTCTCTCTCTCTCTCTGTGTGTCTCTCTCTCTCTCTCTCTCTCTCTCTCTCTCTCTATATATATATATATATATATATATCTCGACTGGTATATCAAAGGCCGTGGTATGTACTACACTGTTTGTGGGATGGTGCATATAAAAGGTCCCTTGCTACAAATCGAAAAGAATAGCCCATGAAGAGGCGACAGCGGGTTTCCTCTCTCAGTATCTGTGTAGTCCTTAGCCATATGTCTGACGACATATAACCGTAAATAAAACGTGTTGAGTGCGTCGTTAAATAAAACATCTCTCTCTCTCTCTCTCTCTCTCTCTCTCTCTCTCTCTCTCACTCTCTCTCTCTCTTTCTCTCTCTCTCTCTCTCTCTCATTACCTAGTGGTACACCCACCAATAGATTGTCTGTGTATGGGCTTCACCAATATACTCATATTGTGTTGGGGGGGGGGGGGGGGGGGGGCTCCAGTTGAGCTGATCACCAACACTGTCTATGCGTCTGTTTTACAAGCTTCACGGGGGCGACAGTCAAATATAAAAGGTAAAAGATGTTATTGGAGGGGGTGACAGGCACCAAACCCCCACCTGCCGAACACCCTAGTGATAACACATTTAATAAATGTGCCGACTGAGACCTACCCCACCCGTCAAAAAGCCTAGATCCGCCCCTGTAGAGTACACTTATATTTAAAACTAGTTATACTTTACTAGACGTAAAATCGCATCTTTATAATGCCCCCTCCCTTTTCCTCCCCTCCTCTCTACGACTGAAAAATACATCTTAGTTACGCTCTCGTGTTAAATAATAAACAAACATTTCACCGTGTCGGTCCGCATTCAGATCAATATATCTATTCTCGAGGAACTGGGAAGTCCAACACGAAAAAAGAAACGGGAAAAAATCGGGAATTGCATGAGTTTAACTTGAAAACAATTTTATTTTATATATGAATATATTTCAAAATAAAATCAATTTCTAATTAACATATGACTTATATAGAAAGTGGTGTATTGGTGACGGGAGGGGGGAGGGGGAAGGGGGGCCAGACGTTTAGGGAATTCGAAAATCAAACGCCCGACCCCCTCCACCCTACGCCCTCGCGACTATATTGTAATGACATTCCATGTCGCTAATTAATTAATTATTTAAACTCCCCCGAATTGAAGGAGGTGGAATGTAGCTCTGTGGTAGAGCGCTCGCTTCAGGTGTGAAGGGATGCAGGATCGATCGTCCTCGGTGGATTTGAGATTTTCACAGTCCCAATCAGTGCCCCTTGACTTGTACATTAAATACCGTGGTATGTACTGTCCTGTCTACGAGAAAGTGCATATAAAACAACCATTCCTGCTTTTTGAAAGGTGTAACCCGAGTGGCAGTAGCATGCTCTCTCTCTCTCTCTCTCTCTCTCTCTCTCTCTCTCTCTCTCTCTCTCTCTCTCTGTGTGTGTGTGTGTGTGTACACTGGTCAGTTCACTGGTGTTTGTAACATAACTAACACACTGGTCAGTTCACTGGTGTTTGTATCACTGGTCAGTTCCCTGGTGTTTGTATCATACACCTAACACACTGGTCAGTTCACTGGTGTTTGTATCATAACTAACACACTGGTCAGTTCACTGGTGTTTGTATCATAACTAACACACTGGTCAGTTCACTGGTGTTTGTATCATAACTAACACACTGGTCAGTTCACTGGTGTTTGTATCATAACTAACACACTGGTCAGTTCACTGGTGTTTGTATCTGGTGTTTGTACACTGGTGTTTGTATCATAACTAACACACTGGTCAGTTCACTGGTGTTTGTAACATAACTAACACACTGGTCAGTTCACCAAAGTTTGTAACATACATTTATCTAACACACTGGTTAGTTCACTGGTGTTTGTAACATAACTAACACACTGGTCAGTTCACTGGTGTTTGTATCATAACTAACACACTGGTCAGTTCACTGGTGTTTGTATCATAACTAACACACTGGTCAGTTCACTGGTGTTTGTATCATAACTAACACACTGGTCAGTTCACTGGTGTTTGTATCATAACTAACACACTGGTCAGTTCACTGGTGTTTGTAATATAACTAACACACTGGTCAGTTCACTGGTGTTTGTATCATAACTAACACACTGGTCAGTTCACTGGTGTTTGTATCATAACACACTGGTCAGTTCACTGGTGTTTGTATCATAACTAACACACTGGTCAGTTCACTGGTGTTTGTAACATAACTAACACACTGGTCAGTTCACTGGTGTTTGTATCATAACTAACACACTGGTCAGTTCACTGGTGTTTGTATCATAACTAACACACTGGTCAGTTCACTGGTGTTTGTATCATAACTAACACACTGGTCAGTCACTGGTGTTTGTTCACTGGTGTTTGTATCATAACTAACACACTGGTCAGTTCACTGGTGTTTGTATCATAACTAACACACTGGTCAGTTCACTGGTGTTTGTATCATAACTAACACACTGGTCAGTTCACTGGTGTTTGTATCATAACTAACACACTGGTCAGTTCACTGGTGTTTGTATCATAACTAACACACTGGTCAGTTCACTGGTGTTTGTATCATAACTAACACACTGGTCAGTTCACTGGTGTTTGTATCATAACTAACACACTGGTCAGTTCACTGGTGTTTGTATCATAACTAACACACTGGTCAGTTCACTGGTGTTTGTAACATAACTAACACACTGGTCAGTTCACTGGTGTTTGTATCATAACTAACACACTGTGTTTGTAACATAACTAACACACTGGTCAGTTCACTGGTGTTTGTATCATAACTAACACACTGGTCAGTTCACTGGTGTTTGTATCATAACTAACACACTGGTCAGTTCACTGGTGTTTGTATCATAACTAACACACTGGTCAGTTCACTGGTGTTTGTATCATAACTAACACACTGGTCAGTTCACTGGTGTTTGTATCATAACTAACACACTGGTCAGTTCACTGGTGTTTGTATCATAACTAACACACTGGTCAGTTCACTGGTGTTTGTATCATAACTAACACACTGGTCAGTTCACTGGTGTTTGTATCATAACTAACACACTGTGTTTGTAACATAACTAACACACTGGTCAGTTCACTGGTGTTTGTATCATAACTAACACACTGGTCAGTTCACTGGTGTTTGTATCATAACTAACACACTGGTCAGTTCACTGGTGTTTGTATCATAACTAACACACTGGTCAGTTCACTGGTGTTTGTATCATAACTAACACACTGGTCAGTTCACTGGTGTTTGTATCATAACTAACACACTGGTCAGTTCACTGGTGTTTGTATCATAACTAACACACTGGTCAGTTCATTGGTGTTTGTATCATAACTAACACACTGGTCAGTTCACTGGTGTTTGTATCATAACTAACACACTGGTCAGTTCACTGGTGTTTGTATCATAACTAACACACTGGTCAGTTCACTGGTGTTTGTATCATAACTAACACACTGGTCAGTTCACTGGTGTTTGTATCATAACTAACACACTGGTCAGTTCACTGGTGTTTGTATCATAACTAACACACTGGTCAGTTCACTGGTGTTTGTATCATAACTAACACACTGGTCAGTTCACTGGTGTTTGTATCATAACTAACACACTGGTCAGTTCACTGGTGTTTGTATCATAACTAACACACTGGTCAGTTCACTGGTGTTTGTATCATAACTAACACACTGGTCAGTTCACTGGTGTTTGTATCATAACTAACACACTGGTCAGTTCACTGGTGTTTGTATCATAACTACTGGTCACACTGGTCAGTTCACTGGTGTTTGTATCATAACTAACACACTGGTCAGTTCACTGGTGTTTGTATCATAACTAACACACTGGTCAGTTCACTGGTGTTTGTATCATAACTAACACACTGGTCAGTTCACTGGTCAGTTTGTGTATCATAACTAACACACTGGTCAGTTCACTGGTGTTTGTATCATAACTAACACACTGGTCAGTTCACTGGTGTTTGTATCATAACTAACACACTGGTCAGTTCACTGGTGTTTGTTCACTGGTGTTTGTATCATAACTAACACACTGGTCAGTTCACTGGTGTTTGTAACACACTGGTCAGTTCAACATAACTAACACACTGGTCAGTTCACTGGTGTTTGTATCATAACTAACACACTGGTCAGTTCACTGGTGTTTGTATCATAACTAACACACTGGTCAGTTCACTGGTGTTTGTATCATAACTAACACACTGGTCAGTTCACTGGGTGTTTGTATCATAACTAACACACTGGTCAGTTCACTGGTGTTTGTATCATAACTAACACACTGGTCAGTTCACTGGTGTTTGTATCATAACTAACACACTGGTCAGTTCACTGGTGTTTGTATCATAACTAACACACTGGTCAGTTCACTGGTGTTTGTATCATAACTAACACACTGGTCAGTTCACTGGTGTTTGTAACATAACTAACACACTGGTCAGTTCACTGGTGTTTGTAACATAACTAACACACTGGTGTTTGTAACATAACTAACACACTGGTCAGTTCACTGGTGTTTGTATCATAACTAACACACTGGTCAGTTCACTGGTGTTTGTATCATAACTAACACACTGGTCAGTTCACTGGTGTTTGTATCATAACTAACACACTGGTCAGTTCACTGGTGTTTGTATCATAACTAACACACTGGTCAGTTCACTGGTGTTTGTATCATAACTAACACACTGGTCAGTTCACTGGTGTTTGTATCATAACTAACACACTGGTCAGTTCACTGGTGTTTGTATCATAACTAACACACTGTGTTTGTATCATAACTAACACACTGGTCAGTTCACTGGTGATTGTATCATAACTAACACACTGGTCAGTTCACTGGTGTTTGTATCATAACTAACACACTGGTCAGTTCACTGGTGTTTGTACTAACACACTGGTCAGTTCACTGGTGTTTGTATCATAACTAACACACTGGTCAGTTCACTGGTGTTTGTATCATAACTAACACACTGGTCAGTTCACTGGTGTTTGTATCATAACTAACACACTGGGTCAGTTCACAGTTCACTGGTGTTTGTATCATAACTAACACACTGGTCAGTTCACTGGTGTTTGTATCATAACTAACACACTGGTCAGTTCACTGGTGTTTGTATCATAACTAACACACTGGTCAGTTCACTGGTGTTTGTATCATAACTAACACACTGGTGTACTGGTGTTTGTATCATAACTAACACACTGGTCAGTTCACTGGTGTTTGTATCATAACTAACACACTGGTGTTTGTGTTTGTATCATAACTAACACACTGGTCAGTTCACTGGTGTTTGTCAGTTCACTGGTCATAACTAACACACTGGTCAGTTCACTGGTGTTTGTATCATAACTAACACACTGGTCAGTTCACTGGTGTTTGTATCATAACTAACACACTGGTCAGTTCACTGGTGTTTGTAACATAACTAACACACTGGTCAGTTCACTGGTGTTTGTATCATAACTAACACACTGGTCAGTTCACTGGTGTTTGTATCATAACTAACACACTGGTCAGTTCACTGGTGTTTGTATCATAACTAACACACTGGTCAGTTCACTGGTGTTTGTATCATAACTAACACACTGGTCAGTTCACTGGTGTTTGTATCATAACTAACACACTGGTCAGTTCACTGGTGTTTGTATCATAACTAACACACTGGTCAGTTCACTGGTGTTTGGTCACTGGTCAGTTCACTGGTGTTTGTATCATAACTAACACACTGGTCAGTTCACTGGTGTTTGTAACACATCATAACTAACACACTGGTCAGTTCACTGGTGTTTGTATCATAACTAACACACTGTGTTTGTAACATAACTAACACACTGGTCAGTTCACTGGTGTTTGTATCATAACTAACACACTGGTCAGTTCACTGGTGTTTGTATCATAACTAACACACTGGTCAGTTCACTGGTGTTTGTATCATAACTAACACACTGGTCAGTTCACTGGTGTTTGTATCATAACTAACACACTGGTCAGTTCACTGGTGTTTGTATCATAACTAACACACTGGTCAGTTCACTGGTGTTTGTATCATAACTAACACACTGGTCAGTTCACTGGTGTTTGTATCATAACTAACACACTGGTCAGTTCACTGGTGTTTGTAACATAACTAACACACTGGTCAGTTCACTGGTGTTTGTAACACATAACTGGTGTTTGTAACACACTGGTCAGTTCACTGGTGTTTGTATCATAACTAACACACTGGTCAGTTCACTGGTGTTTGTATCATAACTAACACACTGGTCAGTTCACTGGTGTTTGTAACATAACTAACACACTGGTCAGTTCACTGGTGTTTGTATCATAACTAACACACTGGTCAGTTCACTGGTGTTTGTATCATAACTAACACACTGGTCAGTTCACTGGTGTTTGTATCATAACTAACACACTGGTCAGTTCACTGGTGTTTGTAGTTCACATAACATAACTAACACACTGGTCAGTTCAGTTTGTCACATGGTGTTTGTTCACTGGTGTTTCATAACTAACACACTGGTCAGTTCACTGGTGTTTGTAACACATAACTAACACACTGGTCAGTTCACTGGTGTTTGTATCATAACTAACACACTGGTCAGTTCACTGGTGTTTGTATCATAACTAACACACTGGTCAGTTCACTGGTGTTTGTAACATAACTAACACACTGGTCAGTTCACTGGTGTTTGTATCATAACTAACACACTGGTCAGTTCACTGGTGTTTGTATCATAACTAACACACTGGTCAGTTCACTGGTGTTTGTATCATAACTAACACACTGGTCAGTTCACACATAACTAACACACTTGTAGTTCACTGGTGTTTGTAACTAACACACTGGTCAGTTCACTGGTGTTTGTACATAACTAACACACTGGTCAGTTCACTGGTGTTTGTATCATAACTAACACACTGGTCAGTTCACTGGTGTTTGTATCATAACTAACACACTGGTCAGTTCACTGGTGTTTGTATCATAACTAACACACTGGTCAGTTCACTGGTGTTTGTATCATAACTAACACACTGGTCAGTTCACTGGTGTTTGTATCATAACTAACACACTGGTCAGTTCACTGGTGTTTGTATCATAACTAACACACTGGTCAGTTCACTGGTGTTTGTATCATAACTAACACACTTATACTGGTGGTGTATCATACTAACACACTGGTGTTCATAACTAACACACTGGTCAGTTCATAATGTTTGTTTCATAACATTTTCTAACATAACATAAGACATTGTCCTCACAATCTAAGTCACTACATACATAACATAATTATATTCCAATCCTCACCACTAAGTTACATAAATATTACACGTCCTCACCCTAAAGTTACATAAATAACATAATTATATTCCAATCTCACCACTAGTTACATAGATATTACACGTACCACACTAAAAACATTATATTCCAATCCTCACCACTAAGTTACATAATAACATAATTATATTCCAATCTTCACCTACAAGATATTTACACGTACCACACATAACATAATTATATTCCAATCCTCACCACTAAGTTACATATAACATAATTATATTCCAATCTTCACTAAGTTACCATAACATAATTATACAATCGTACCACACTGAAAACAAATAACATACATAACCATATTCCAATCTTCACCACTAAGTTACATATAACATAATTGTATTCCATCCTCACCACTGAATAACATAATTATATTCCAATCCTACCACTAAGTTACATAATAACATAATTATATATTCACAGTCTTCACTCACCAAGATATTACACGTACCACACTAAAAACAAATAAATACATAACCATATTCCAATCTTCACTACCAAGATATTACACGTACCACCCTAAAAACAAATAAATTGTATTCATCGGGGGCATTGTAGTACACCTCCCAAAAACCGAACTCATCCCCCTCCCTCATATCCCACAACAACACTTGAAAGGTCCACTTCATGGTTGTGGGGGTAGTAGTAGGGTGGTAATCAGTGAAATTGTTCTGTTTGTGGTTGTGGAGGTGGTAGTAGGCCTACATTGTTTCAGAATCTCAGGTGTGTGCTTATTGTGGGGGTGGTAGTAGGCCTACATTGTTGTTATTGTGGAGGTGGGAGTTGTGGGGGTGGTAGTAGGCCTACAGTGTTGTGTTATTGTGGAGGTGTGTGATGTTGTTGTGGGGTGGGTTGTAGGGGTGGATAGGCCTACAATGTTGTTATTGTGGAGGTGGGGGTTAAGCCTACAATGTTGTTATTGTGTGGGGTTGTGGGGGTAGTAGGCCTACAATGTTGTTATTGTGGAGGTGGTGGTTGTGGGGGTGGTAGTAGGCCTACAGTGTTGTTATTGTGGAGGTGGTGGTTGTGGGGGTGGTAGTAGGCCTACAGTGTTATTGTTGGTTGGGGGTGGTAGTAGGCATATGTGTTTGTGGAGGTGGTAGTAGGCCTACAGTGCAGTGTTGATGTTTTTATAGGCATATTTGTTTTTATTTGTTTTGTGGTTTTTGTTTGTTATACTGTTTTGTTTTTCTTGTTTTCTTGTTATTGTTATTGTTTTTGTTATTATTATTAAAATTGTGAAGCAATTTGTAAATTCCAGACGGACTAAAACTGGATCATATGTGTACTGCCACAGACGTATTTCAGTATTTGGCGTTTCTAGGCAACTACTATTTCGCGTCTCCAACCCCTCCCCCTACTTAACGGAAGAGTCGAATTTCGTACAGAATGCCAAAAAAAAAAAATAATAATAATAAATAATAATAATCATAATAATCATAATAATAAAATAATAATAAAAATACTACTACTACTACTACTACTAATAATAATAATTAATAATAAAATAAATAAATACAAATTTAAAAATTCCTCCCCCTAAAATTTGGCGCCCTGGGTCTGGACCTAGTCGGCCTGTGCACTAATATGGATCTGTGCACTGCCATACTGCTGGGGTTGTTTTTAAAAGAACACTTTAGTCTACGGTCCAGTGCTATGTTTTTCTGTTTTCCACAAACCGTAAACGCTACAGTGATAACACTTGGAACGTTGCTGCACATTTACGTGTTCATATTTTTGCACTTTTTGAATAGTAAAAAACAAACAAATAAATAAATAAAAAGTAAAATAAAATATACTTGTAAACAAAGCTATGGGTGGTCCTGTACAAAATTCTATTTACAGCAACGCGTCAGCGACCAATTGTGTAGTGAGGTTAGCACTAAAAATAGACACAGCTAAATAGTCACGGGAAATTTCCACGCAGCCATTTCTACGCTGCACTTCGAAGCGACAAGGAGTGAAACGTATATGTATATTTTTGAACATTATTTTAGTTAAGAAAGAAGTCGTATATGTTTTATTCAGAATTCAAATACACCTTGTAGTTAATTTTAAAAAAAAAACTTTATTTCAAGAAAAATGCCTCTTGAACCTCGGCCTGTCAACAGCTTCGTGTCATGCGAGAATGTTCAGTATGGAGAACAAAACATCATGACTGTTCAACATGCGGACACAGTTAACGCGGACACCGTCTACATTTCTGGGTCTAACAACATTTTTAACATTAATGCAAATAAGGTTGTTGTGTTAGGACATGGTAATGTTGTGAACAACAATTCCGACAATACGGAGATTGTTCACAGCGAAGAGGCGAATGCTGGGAGTGAGGTGGAGGACAGTGATGCTGAAACCACGGTGGCTCAGTCTGGTGGGGTGTTTGAACCCACTGATGTCACGACGGAGAGTGACGTGGTTGATTGGGATGGTGACACAGTTCAGCTGGGAGATGAGGTTTTGATTACACGACGTCCTGAGTGGTATCCTCAGTGTGTCGGTTTTTACGTCGGGGGTGGTCACGTGGTCACAGTGTTACTCGGAGAACATGAAGTGAAACAAATCGACATCAGTGGACACTCTGAGTTCACAATATTGGAGACCATCGGCCACCACAGTGACAGCTACTCCAGAACAGAAATATGTGGTCGGTGTTCAGAGAGACTGGGACACAGATACAACAATAGCTGGGAGTTTGTTAACGATGTTCTTGGTTGTTAATTGTTTGATTCATCATCTTGAAGATGTTTTTCATTGTTTGTGAATATTTATTTACATTTCTCATAATATACAAACTTCAGCTTAGTGACATGTTAACTGTTGTATTACACGCAGAATTGTTATTTAACATGAATAGAAAACATTTCAAGTAAAAAGAGAATTAGGAAAATAAATAAATTGAAATTATTGTAGAAACTCACTCTGGTTGAAGATTATTTCAACTTTTTGTTTTTGTACTTTACGATGTTTTTGTTTTTTTCATGGTTTGTTTTTTTTGGGACTAGACAATAAATTGTTATGACCAAATGTTTTAAGAGAATTATTTTAGTTGTATAAAGAAACTTTTAGATCAAAACAAACTCAGAAAAGTAAACAAATTAAAAATATTGTAGAAACTAACTTCGGATCAAGATTAAACGATCTTTTTGTTTTGCAGATTTCCGATGTTTTTGTTTTTCTATTTACTTTCTCGTTTTTATTAAAGAAAAGTCAAAAAAACAGAAAAGTAATTTTGTCAAATTCTACATGCAGAAGAATCAAGATTAAACTCGATGTTTTTGTTTTTCTATTTACTTTTGGTAAAGTATTTATTTGGTTATTTATTTTTTATGTTTACCAATTTTACCAATTATAAAATTATAAACGCTGAACAAATAATTCAGGTGGTTTTAGGTGGGGGTGGATGGGGGCGTTGTTATTATTATTATTTGTTTTGGTTTTGTTTTTCGTTTTTATTATAAATATTATGGCTTTGTATATAAATTGTGCGTATTTAAATTTGTGAAGCTATTGTTAAATAAAACAAATTTTTATTTGAACCTTAGGTCCAAACAAAATATTGTGTACTTCGTAATGTGCTGTAAGCACAATTATAATTTGTACTCTTTTTTTTTTTTTTTTTTCAGTCTTCATATTAAAAATTTTTTTTTTTTTAAATGTAAAAACCAAATTAGCGTGGGCCCTTTTTTCTGGCTAGTGTCTGGTTCTGAAAAGCACAGTTTAATTTATTATTTTCACTCTCCATACTCATTGTGTTATTATCAACTATAGTCTGTCCCATCATTCTATAAAAATGTTTTTCGTAAATAATTTCAGTTTGGTTTGACTTAAAAGGAAAATTAAAGGTATCTTGGAAATAAAAAAAATATACTATATTTGTGTACAATTTACAAATCAATCGGCTCAGAAATAAATAACTTTAAGTAAATTTCATAGTATGAAAAAAGGCATTCCTTGTGGGACGGACTATAATTCAGTAAACATGTCACCAGCTAATTCTGTAAATATTTTATATCATCATCAGATTATTATAATAATAATTACTATTATTATTATTACATTGTATTATAAGTTTTTATTTTCATTATTATATTTTTTATCATAATCATCTTCATATTGTAAAATAATAATTTGAATGTTACTCGTTATGGTTTGATGCGAGTAATTGCTCCTGCTCACGTATGTTGGAGCAAACCGTTTTCTGCGTGGGTGAAAAACTGCTCGCCTCGTTGGATGGCAATGTTGCTAATTTATTTTACCCAAAATTATTGTGATTTTGATGTGGTGGAATAAATAGTGGAATGTATATAAATATAATAACAATAATAAAAATTTCTAGTATTTGAAATAATTAAATATTTTTCAGATCTCTGAAAATTGTGAAAACAATCATTTCATGTGAGTTTGCGCATCACTCGCGCAAGTCTACATTTGAATTCCAGGTGTTTTGTTCACGCATTAAATTTATAATATTTACATGGTTATAAGTGGTAAATGCAAAATAAAATGGGTTACCTAAAATGTGTTTTTTTATATATAACCCATGAATAGGATATCATTTATATTTATTATCATCATTTTCATACTGTAAAATAACAATTTGAATGTTACTCGTTATGGTTTATATGCGAGTAATTTCTCGCGTATGTTCACGTAAAACGTTTCTGTGTGGGTGAAAAACTGCTCGCCTCATCGCACACTAATAGTAATACATGTATAGCTAATTTATTTCACCCAGAATTAGTGTGATTTTGATACGGTGGACGATTTTTAAACCATAAATAGTGGAATGTATATATAATAATAACAATAATAAAACGTGTAAGTATTTTTAACAATTTCATGTTTTTCAGGTCAATGAAAATTGCGATAACACTTGTTTTATTTGCGCATTGGTCGCACAAGTCAACTTCTGATTTACAGATTTTTTGTTCATAGAACTATTCATACATTAAATTTAGGATGTTATTCACATGACGCTTCACAATTATTACTTATTATGCAGTATTTCAGCATTATTTCTGGTATAGATGTTTTTATAGATGGCGCCATTAGTACCACATTAAATGTTCAGTCGTGGGGGATCTAGAAAATAAAATAAGGTCGGTTTACTTGGAGTTTTTTACAAATCCCCCTAAGTTTTATTATTATGGATTATTTTAGAGCCTTATTTCACTGATTTCCGATATTAATTATAATAATAATTCCATAAAGTTTTGATATTTAGTGGTGTACCTGATTCACAACAAAAAATATCAAAATTATTCATTTATAATGACACCTCAGCACATTGTTTAAGTTGCAGCCATTACTGTTCAATTTCACACCTGATAACAACAGGGCGATGCATATTATTTTCGCTAACGGAATGGTTTCATTTGCATCTTCCTGAATGAGTACTAAATCAGTGTGTATATAGTGGTGAATGAACATAAAACAAAAATTGCCCAGGAAGGGAGGGGGTGACTAGCCATCCAATGATTAGTAGCAAGGCCCCTGCCCCATGTCTGGATCCGCCACTGAACATGAAGAAAACAAAAAATGTTGATGAGCATGGTCAAAATCGATCACAGATGAGAAATATATTTTGTTATACCTTAGCTGTTGTAACATACATAGCACATTTCAAGTGTCATATAGTAAATGTTGTTTTGACATAAAATTACACTTGAAATAATGAATATCAAGACATGACATCTATTAGATGTATAATTATTTTTTTTTATGGCAACTTTTATGCAGATACACTATGTCACATTATCTATCTTACTCGTTCAGTCGAGGGAAGGGGAAATACAAACAAACTAATGGTTTGTTGAACATTTTTAGATGTTATATTATTATTATTATTAATATTTATATAAAGATTTAAATTTTTTGCTTTTAACTATTTTTTTAGATATACAGTGGTGTACATATTTTAATGTGAAATTATTATGTTCAGAGTTGGCACACGTTATTTGATTGCAATGTTTCATTTGTATAATAAAGTATATAGTTGTACAAGATATGTGATTATAAAACTGTCCACAGATGTTAATATCTTTTTCCGGGGTATATTATTTTTAACTCATGTGTACCTAGTTATTTAAATCTCAGTGAATCAGTGAATAGAGGAGAGTTAGTGAGGGACTGTGCACAGATGTAATGGGGTGGGGTATGTGGGGATGTTACACTGTTGGTAACCCCACCTAGCTATGAATGTTCACTAAAGAAAGTGAATCAGGGATGGTGAGGGACTGTGCACAGATATAAATGTAATGGGGTGGGGTATGTGGGGATGTTACACTGTTGGTAACCCCACCTAGCTATGAATGTTCACTAAAGAAAGTGAATCAGGGATGGTGAGGGACTGTGCACAGATGTAATGGGGTGGGGTATGTGGGGATGTTACACTGTTGGTAACCCCACCTAGCTATGAATGTTCACTAAAGAAAGTGAATCAGGGATGGTGAGGGACTGTGCACAGATGTAATGGGGTGGGGTATGTGGGGATGTTACATTTCGCTCACTTGATAGAGCGCTCCCCCAAGGTTCTTGGTACATTGGATCGATTCCCTTGGGGGAACCATTTTCCAAATGTTGTTTTAATTCACCCATCCCAACCAGTAGCCCATGACAAGAATATCAAAGGCTGTGGTATGTGATGTCCTGTTTGTGGGTATAAAAGATCTTTTGCTGTTAATAGCAAAATGTAGTGGGTTTTTGCTGAAGACTGTCAAAATTATGAAATATTTCACATCCCACATCAGATGATTAATTAATGGGCTCTAGTGGTGTTGCTAGGGAAGAGGAAAACTTTAATTTTGGTTATTTCATTATTTTGTTGCTACAGAAAGAGACAGAGACAGAGAGGGAGAAAGAGAGAAATGGGAAAACACCAATCCACCAACAACAGTTGATCCTGCTACCCATCGCTACTCAAATGAGCGCTCTAACCAGAGATACATTCCATTCCCCTCTTCATCCACCCTTCTTCAACCCACCCCGCTAAACCCCACTCCTTTTTCACCCACCCTTCTTCGACCTGCCATACTACACCCCTCTTCATCCACCCTTCTTCAACCCGCCCGGCTACTCCCTTTTTCACCCACCCTTCTTCAACCCACCCCACTCCCTTTTCACACACCCTTCTTCAACCCGCCACACTACTCCCCTGTTCACCCACCCTCCTTCAACCCACACTGGTCTGATAAAGTGAAACCAATGGCTTGTGTTGGTGTTTAACTAATGGGTTACACTGGTCTGATAAAGTGAAACCAATGGCTTGGGTTGGTGTTTAACTAATGGGTTACACTGGTCTGATAAAGTGAAACCAATGGCTTGTGTGTTGTTTAACTAATGGGTTACACTGGTCTGATAAAGTGAAACCAATGGCTTGGGTTGGTGTTTAACTAATGGGTTACACTGGTCTGATAAAGTAAAACCAATGGTTTGTGTTGGTGTTTAACTAATGGGTTACACTGGTCAGATAAAGTGAAACCAATGGCTTGTGTTGGTGTTTAACTAATGGGTTACACTGGTCTGAAAAAGTGAAACTCGTTTTGAAACGATGGGTCTTTTATGAGCATCAAGCTAAAAGACAGGATAGTGCATACCAAGGCCAACTGTGTAGCACTGGTTGTAACGAGAATTGTCAATGAGCCCACCGATGGGGATCGATCCTATATCGATCGCTCATCAATCAAACTCATTTTACTACTGAACTACGTCCCTACTCCCTCACTAAATCGCTGAATATTAATATACCTTTAGTTTCTATATGACACGAAATTCTGGTATATATTTAAATATTCGACGATATTCCAACGTTCAATACACGCTTTTATCTTACGACCCAGACGAGTTTGACCTACAGCCCATTTCTATAAACTACTGACGCACTACCAGTGGTGCAGATTTGATTCAGCCAATCGTTCGCAGCCTTACAGAAAAAGGGGAATACCCTTAAAGACCGCTATTCAGTCCAGGGTCAACAGTACGGCAGTACTGGAAATACAATCTACGTTCTTATCCAGCACAGGTCCGTAGCCAGAAATCTTCAAGGGGGGTTCGTTTTGCTGTAGAGGTG
>NC_054703.1:29654836-29676884 GCF_016097555.1 Gigantopelta aegis | reverse complement strand
TTATTGTGGAGGTGGGGGTTGTGGGGTTAGTAGTAGGCCTACATTGTTGTTGTTATTGTGGAGGGGGTGGTTTGAGTTGGGGGTTGTGGGGTAGTAGTAGGCCTACAGTGTTGTTGTTATTGTGGAGGTGGGGGTTGTGGGGTAGTAGTAGGCCTACAGTGTTGTTGTTATTGTGGAGGTGGGGGTTGTGGGGTAGTAGTAGGCCTACAGTGTTGTTGTTATTGTGGAGGTGGGGGTTGTGGGGGTAGTAGTAGGCCTACATTGTTGTTGTTATTGTGGGAGGTAGTAGTAAGCTGGTTTTGTTATTGTTGTGGGGGGGGTAGTAGTAGGCCTACATTGTTGTTGTTATTGTGGAGGTGGGGGTTGTGGGGTAGTAGTAGGCCTACATTGTTGTTGTTATTGTGGAGGTGGGGGTTGTGGGGGTAGTAGTAGGCCTACATTGTTGTTGTTATTGTGGAGGTGGGGGTTGTGGGGGTAGTAGTAGGCCTACAGTGTTGATGTTTTTGTATTTGTTTTATTGGTTGCTTTTATTGTAGATTTTTTTGTTTTTGTTATGTTATACTTTTTGTTCTTGTTTTATTGTTGCTGTTGTTGTTATTATTATTAACATTGTAAATCCCAGACGGACTAAAACTGGATCATAGTTACACTGCCACAGACGTGTTTCAGTATTTGGCGTTCCTAGGCTACTAGTTTTGAGTCTCCCCCACCCCCCACTTAGTGGAAAAGTTTAATTTCGTGCAGAATGTAAAAATATAAATAAATAAATAAATAAATAAATAATAATAAAATAATAATAAAATAAAATATAAATAGATAGATAGATAGATAGATAGATAGATAGATAGATAGATAGATAGATACATAGATAGATAGATAGATAGATAGATAATAATAAATAAATAAATAAATTCCCCTGCCTAAAATTTGACGCCCTGGGTCTGGACCTATTCGGCCTGTGCACTAATACGGCTCTGTGTACTGCCATAGGCCTACTGCTGTTTTTTTGTTTTTTTTAAGCACTTTAGTCTACGGTCCAATGCTATGTTTTTCTGTTTTGCACAAACCATTCCAACGCCATGTAACCGTAAAGAAAATATGTTGAGTGCGTCGTTAAATAAAATATTTACTTCCTTTTCACAAACCGTAAACGCTACGGTAATAATACTTGCACTAGCGTAGGAAGCGGGGGTGAGAGGGGGCATGTGTCCCCCACTTTTCAAATATTTTGCTTTACATTTGCTTTGTAATAGTGTAAAAGTGTGTAAATAGGCCTATAAAAGTGCCCCCCCCCCCCCCCCCCCTCCCTTTTTGGCACCTTCCTCCGCTCGTGACTTGGAACTTTGCTGCACATTTACGTGTTCATGTTTTTGCACTTTTCGAATGGTAAAAAACAAACAAACAAATAAATAAAAAATAAAAATAAAAATATACTCGTAAACAAAGCTATAGTGTGTCCCGTACAAAATGCTATTTATAGCCACGCGTCAGCGAACAGTTGTGTAGAAGTCAGGGATGTTTTTTTTTTAGCGATGAGGTTTGCACTAAAAATAGACACAGCTAAATAGTCACGGGAATTTTCCACGCAGTCATTTCTACACTGCATTTCGAAGCGACAAGAAGCAAAAACTATATATAGGCCCCTATATATATATTTCTGACAATTATTTGAGTTAACAAATACGTCGTTTACATTTGAATTAAAAATTCAAATATACTTTGTACTTAATTAGTGAAAAATAAACAGAAAAAAATTATCTGAAGAAAAATGCCTCTTGAACCTCGTCCTCGGCCAGTCTTCAACTTTGTATCATGCCACAACGTACAGTGTGGGCAACAAAACATCATGACTGTTCAACCTGCGGACACTGTTAATACCGCGGACAGCGTCTACATTTCCAGGTATCACAACAATGAGCGGGGGAGAAGCGTTCAGGTCGGAGATGGTGTTAGGATTGTACCACGTCGTCGTCACATCACGGGGCTGAGGTTGTGTTTCGGTTTTTACGTTGGGGATGGTCACGTGGTCACAGTGTTCCCAGGAGAACAAGAAGTGAAACAAATCGACATTAATGGACCCTCTGAGTTCACAATATGGAAGATCCACGGCCACCACAGTGACAGATACTCCAGAACAGAAATATGTGGTCGGTGTTCAGAGAGACTGGGACACAGATACAACAATAGCTGGGAGTTTGTTGAAGATGTTCTTAATTGTTAATTGTTTGGATCAAACTTCAGCTTAGTGACATGTTTACTGTTGTGTTACACGCAGAATATTTAACTTGAATGAAAAACATTTCAAGTAAAAAATAAAATTATAAAAATAAATAAATTGAAATTATTGTAGAAACTCGCTCTGGTTGAAGATTATTTCAACTTGTTGTTTTTCTACTTTACGATATTTTAGTTTTTTCCTGTTTTGTTTATTTTTGACTAGACAATAAATTGTTATGACCAAATGTTTTAAGAGAATTATTTTAGTTGTATAAAGAAACTTAGATCAAAACAAAATCATAAAAGTAAACAAATTAAAAATATTGTAGAAATTAACTTCGGATCAAGATTAAACGATCTTTTTGTTTTGTAGATTCCGATGTGTTTTAACGTTTTTTCTGTTTATTTTTGTGAAGCTATTGTTTAAAAACAAATTTTGTTGGAACCTTAGGTCAAAACAAAAAATTGGGTACTTCGGGAATGTGCTGTAAACACAATTATAATTTGTACCACTTTTTTTTTTTTCAGTCTTCATATTAAAATAATTAAAAAAATGTAAAAAACAAATTAGGGTCGGCCCTTATTTCTAACTAGTGTCTGGTTCCGAGAAGCACAGTTTAATATTTTTACTCTTCTTACTCATTGTGTTATTATCAACTATAGTCTGTCCCATCATTCTATAAATGTGTTTTTCGTAAATAATTTCAGTTTGGTTTGACGTAAGAAGAAAGGTAAAGGTGTTTTGGAAATAACAAAAAGATACTATTTTTGTATACAATTTACAAATCGTACGGCTCAGAAATAAATAACGTGTAGTAAATTTCATAGTATGTGAAAAGGCATTCCCTGTGGGACGGACTATAATTCAGTAAACATGTTACCAGCTGATTCTGTAAATATTTTATATCATCATCAGATTATAATAATAGTAATTACTATTATTATTACTACATTGTATTATAAGTTTTCATTTTCATTATTGTATTTTTTTTTATCATATTCATAATAATTTTCATACTGTAAAATAATAATTTGAATGTTACTCGTTATAGTTTGATGTGAGTAATTGCTCCTGCTCACGTATGTTGGAGTAAACCGTTTTCTGCGTGGGTGAAAAACTGCTCGCCTCGTTAGATGGCAATGTTGCTAATTTATTTTACCCAAAATTACAGTGTTTTTGATGTGGTGGAATAAATAGTGGAATGTATATAAATATAATAATAACAATAATAAAAATTTCTAGTATTTGAAATAATTAAATATATTTCAGATCTCTGAAAATTGCGAGAACCATCGTTTCATGTGAGTTTACACATTTACTTGCACAAGTCTACATTTGAATTACAGGTGTTTTGTTCACGCATTAAATTTATAATATCATTTACATGGTTGTAAGTGGTAAATGCAAAATAAAATGCGTTACCTGAAATGTTGTTTTTTTCCCATAACCCATGTATAGGATATCATTTATATTTATTATTGTTATCATTTTCATAAATTGTAAAATAATAATTTGAATCTTACTCGTTATGGTTTGATGTGAGTAATTGCTCCCGCTCACGTATGTTCAAGTAAAATGTTTTCTGCGTGGGTGAAAAACTGCTCGCCTCTTCGCACACTAATATTGCTCATTTATTTCACCTGAAATTAGTGTGATTTTGATACGGTGGGCAATTGCTCTCCGACTTTAATTTCAGGAGAGTAGTTTATTGCTCACCAACAATTTCCAAACCATAAATAGTGGAATGTATACATAATAATAATAATAATAATAAAAAATATTAGTATTTTTAATAATTTTATATGTTTCAGATCTCTGAAAATTGTGAGAACACTTGTTTTATTTGCGCATTGGTCGCATAAGTCTACTTTTGAATTACAGATATTTCGTTCACACATTAAATTTAGGATTAATATTATTAGATGAGTAGGCGCAGCATTATTTCTGGTATAGATGTAGTAGTATAGATGATGCCGTTAGTACTACCACAGTAAATTTAAAAAAAATGATGAGCAGGGTCAAATCGATCAAAGACGAGAAATATATTTTGTTTGGCCGTAGCATGTTGTATTTCAGGGTCATAGCCTGACTAAATCTACTGGGAAGCAAGCAGTAAATGTTTTTTAATTTAATTTTTTTATTCTTGAAATTCTATTAATTCTATTAATATATATTTTTTAATGTTTTCTTGTGGCCACTTTTATGCAGATATTTCACTTTATTTATCTATCTTTTTTGTTGTTACCATAAGCGTGAATTACTCGTTCAGTCGGGGTGAAGGGGAAATACAAACAATAAGGACGGGGTTTTTTTGTTTCTTTTTTTAATGTATATATTATTATTATTTATTAATTATAATATGTTACTAATATTTATATTAAGATTATATTTTTTTGCTTTTAAATGTTTTTTTAGATATACAGTGGTGTACATAATTTAATGTGAAATGATTATTTTAATTACACCTCAGCACATTGTTTAATAAGCAGCCATTATGGTATGTTTCAAATGTGATAAATGTCACACATGGTGTAAAACTAGAAAAGAAACCTGTTACTTTCACTTTGACATCCAATAGCCAACGAGTAATAAATCAATGTGCTCTAGTGGTGTCGTTACACAAAACAAACTTTAACTAGCTATTTTCATATTGACTACTTCTACTGATTAGTAGCAAGGCATCTTTTATGTCTGTTTTCTTCAGACATGACAACACATACCACAGCCTTTGATACACCAGTCCCCAGTCAGAAAACACACAACAGCACACACCACAACATTTGATATACCAGACATGAAACATACACGACAGCACATACCACAACCTTTGATATACCAGACGTGACACTTGTGGGTATACATTGTATGTATAATTATAAAATATGGTCTGTAAACTAATAATTTTTTAAAAAGTGGAGATAATTATATTTTTCTTTAAAGGAGTTAATGAAATATTAAATCAAACTAACAGGAACCTGTCAGATTTGGCACACATTGTTTGATTTTAATGTTTGATTTAAATTAATTAATATACCTTTATTTGTAAGATAGATACATGTAGATAGTAGTTCACACATTTGTATAAGATTGTTGAACGCTCTTGTTTATAGTATAATCATTTGTATAATATTGTAACTGATCTTGTTTATAATATAACCATATTTATTTCAAACTCATTTTGTCTGTTTTTATTTTCAGTTAGTATCAATTAGCTTGTGTATGCATTTAAATCTCTGTGATCATAAAGGAGAATTAGTGAGGGACTGTACACAGATGTTATGGGGTGGGGTATGTGGGGTTGTTACACTGTTGGATGTAATGGGGTGGGGATGTTACACTGTTGGATGTAATGGAGTGGGGATGTTACACTGTTGGATGTAATGGGGTGGGGTATGTGGGGATGTTACACTGTTGGATGTAACGGGGTGGGGTATGTGGGGATCTTACACTGTTGGATGTAACGGGGTGGGTATGGGGGGATCTTACACTGTTGGATGTAACGGGGTGGGTATGGGGGGATCTTACACTGTTGGATGTAACGGGGTGGGTATGGGGGATCTTACACTGTTGGATGTAATGGGTGGGGTATGTGGGGATCTTACACTGTTGGTATGTACGGGGGTGGCTATGGAGGATCTTACACTGTAGTGAATCAGTAATGGTGAGTGGGGATCTTGCACTGTTGGATGTAACGGGGTGGGGTATGGGGGGATCTTACACTGTTGGATGTAACGGGGTGGGTATGGGGGGATCTTAAGACTGTGGATGTAACGATGGTGAGGGACTGGGGGGATCTTACACTGTTGGATGTAATGGGGTGGGGTATGTGGGGATCTTACACTGTTGGATGTAACGGGGTGGGTATGTGGGGATGTTCACTGTTGGATGTAAATCAGTGATGGTGTGGGGATCTGTACACTGTTGGATGTAACGGGGTGGGTATGGAGGATCTTACACTGTTGGATGTAATGGGGTGGGGATCTTACACTGTTGGATGTAACGGGGTGGGTTCACTAAATCTTAACTGTTGGATGTAACGGGGTGGGTATGGGGGGATCTTACACTGTTGGATGTAACGGGGTGGGGTATGGGGGGATCTTACACTGTTGCATGTAACAGGGTGGGGTATGTGGGGATCTTACACTGTTGCATGTAACGGGGTGGGGTATGTGGGGATGTTACACTGTTGCATGTAATGGGGTGGGAATGTTACACTGTTGGATGTAATGGGGTGGGGATGTTACACTGTAATGGGGTGGGGTATGTGGGTATGTTACACTGTTGGATGTAATGGGGTGGGGTATGTGGGTATGTTACAGTGTTGGATGTAATGTGGTGGGGATGTTACAGTGTTGGATGTAACGGGGTGGGGTATGTGGGTATGTTACACTGTTGGATGTAATGGGGTGGGGTACGTCGGCAGGGGCGGCACATACAGTACGGCTGGTATGGCCTTGACCATATCACTTTTCAATTAGGTACGGCATGTGTTTTTGTTTTTTTAAATTTTTTATTTTTTTTGTGGGTTATATTTGTTGTATCTGTGACAATATTCTTCACAGGTTAATTTGAAAGGAGGATCTGGCAAACTCGAGCCGTACAATGGTATAATGTTAGTAACCCCGCCTAGCTATGAATGTTCACTAAAGAAAGTGAATCTGGGATGATGAGGGACTGTACAGATGTAATGTGGTGGGGTATGTGGGGATGGTACAATGTTAGTAACCCCACCTAGCTATGAATGTTCACTAAAGAAAGTGAATCTGGGATGATGAGGGACTGTACAGATGTAATGTGGTGGGGTATGTGGGGATGGTACAATGTTAGTAACCCCGCCTAGCTATGAATGTTCACTAAAGAAAGTGAATCTGGGATGATGAGGGACTGTACAGATGTAATGTGGTGGGGATGGTACAATGTTAGTAACCCCGCCTAGCTATGAATGTTCACTAAAGAAAGTGAATTCAGGATGGTTAGTGGCTGTGCACAAATGTTGTGGGGTGGGGGTATTTATAGGATATTAAATTAGCTTCAATTTTCAATTGTTACAAGCCAGTAGCAATGAAAATAATTTAATTGCGGACATAAACATAATATGAACTGGGGATTTTACAGTAGTAACCCCATCTAGGTATTAATGGTCACTAAAGAAAATGAATCAGGGATGGTGAGGGACTGTACACAGATGTAATGGGGTGGGGTATGTGGGGATTTTACAGTAGTAACCCCATCTAGGTATTAATGGTCACTAAAGAAAATGAATCAGGGATGGTGAGGGACTGTACACAGATGTAATGGGTTGGGGTATGTGGGGATTTTACAGTAGTAACCCCATCTAGGTATTAATGGTCACTAAAGAAAGTGAATCAGGGATGGTGAGGGACTGTACACAGATGTAATGGGGTGGGGTATGTGGGGATGTTACACTGTTAGTAACCCCATCTAGGTATTAATGGTCACTAAAGAAAATGAATCAGGGATGGTGAGGGACTGTACACAGATGTAATGGGGTGGGGTATGTGGGGATTTTACTTCAGTAGTAACCCCATCTAGGTATTAATGGTCACTAAAGAAAGTGAATCAGGGATGGTGAGGGACTGTACACAGATGTAATGGGTTGGGGTATGTGGGGATGTTACACTGTTAGTAACCCCATCTAGGTATTAATGGTCACTAAAGAAAGTGAATCAGGGATAGTGAGGGACTGTACACAGATGTAATGGGGTGGGGTATGTGGGGATGTTACACTGTTAGTAACCCCATCTAGGTATTAATGGTCACTAAAGAAAGTGAATCAGGGATGGTGAGGGACTGTACACAGATGTAATGGGGTGGGGTATGTGGGGATGTTACACTGTTAGTAACCCCACCTAGGTATTAATGGTCACTAAAGAAAGTGAATCAGGGATGGTGAGGGACTGTACACAGATATAATGGGGTGGGGTATGTGGGGATATTACACTTAGTAACCCCACCTAGGTATTAATGGTCACCAAAGAAAGTGAATCAGGGATGGTGAGGGACTGTACACAGATATAATGGGGTGGGGTATGTGGGGATGTTACACTTAGTAACCCCATCTAGGTATTAATGGTCACCAAAGAAAGTGAATCAGGGATGGTGAGGGACTGTACACAGATGTAATGGGGTGGGGTATGTGGGGATGTTACACTGTTAGTAACCCCACCTAGCTATGAATGTTCACTAAAGAAAGTGAATCTGGGATGGTGAGGGACTGTACACAGATGTAATGGGGTGGGGTATGTGGGGATGTTACACTGTTAGTAACCCCATCTAGGTATTAATGTTCACTAAAGAAAGTGAATCTAGGATGGTGAGGGACTGATTACAGATGTAATGGGGTGGGGTATGTGGGGATGTTACACTGTTAGTAACCCCATCTAGGTATTAATGGTCACTAAAGAAAGTGAATCAGGGATGGTGAGGGACTGTACACAGATGTAATGGGGTGGGGTATGTGGGGATGTTACACTGTTAGTAACCCCATCTAGGTATTAATGGTCACTAAAGAAAGTGAATCTAGGATGGTGAGGGACTGATTACAGATGTAATGGGGTGGGGTATGTGGGGATGTTACACTGTTAGTAACCCCATCTAGGTATTAATGGTCACTAAAGAAAGTGAATCTAGGATGGTGAGGGACTGATTACAGATGTAATGGGGTGGGGTATGTGGGGATGTTACACTGTTAGTAACCCCATCTAGGTATTAATGGTCACTAAAGAAAGTGAATCAGGGATGGTGAGTGGCTGATTACAGATGTAATGGGGTGGGGTATGTGGGGATGTTACACTGTTAGTAACCCCATCTAGGTATTAATGGTCACTAAAGAAAGTGAATCTAGGATGGTGAGGGACTGTACACAGATGTAATGGGGTGGGGTATGTGGGGATGTTACACTGTTAGTAACCCCATCTAGGTATTAATGGTCACTAAAGAAAATGAATCAGGGATGGTGAGGGACTGTACACAGATGTAATGGGGTGGGGTATGTGGGGATTTTACAGTAGTAACCCCATCTAGGTATTAATGGTCACTAAAGAAAGTGAATCAGGGATGGTGAGGGACTGTACACAGATGTAATGGGGTGGGGTATGTGGGGATGTTACACTGTTAGTAACCCCATCTAGGTATTAATGGTAACTAAAGAAAGTGAATCAGGGATGGTGAGGGACTGTACACAGATGTAATGGGGTGGGGTATGTGGGGATGTTACACTGTTAGTAACCCCATCTAGGTATTAATGGTCACTAAAGAAAGTGAATCAGGATGGTGAGGGACTGTACACAGATGTAATGGGGTGGGGTATGTGGGGATGTTACACTGTTAGTAACCCCATCTAGGTATTAATGGTCACTAAAGAAAGTGAATCAGGGATGGTGAGGGACTGTACACAGATGTAATGGGGTGGGGTATGTGGGGATTTTACAGTAGTAACCCCATCTAGGTATTAATGGTCACCAAAGAAAGTGAATCAGGGATGGTGAGGGACTGTACACAGATGTAATGGGGTGGGGTATGTGGGGATGTTACACTGTTAGTAACCCCATCTAGGTATTAATGGTCACCAAAGAAAGTGAATCAGGGATGGTGAGGGACTGTACACAGATGTAATGGGGTGGGGTATGTGGGGATGTTACACTGTTAGTAACCCCATCTAGGTATTAATGGTCACTAAAGAAAGTGAATCTGGGATGGTGAGGGACTGTACACAGATGTAATGGGGTGGGGTATGTGGGGATGTTACACTGTTAGTAACCCTATCTAGGTATTAATGGTCACTAAAGAAAGTGAATCTAGGATGGTGAGGGACTGATTACAGATGTAATGGGGTGGGGTATGTGGGGATGTTACACTGTTAGTAACCCCATCTAGGTATTAATGGTCACTAAAGAAAGTGAATCAGGGATGGTGAGGGACTGTACACAGATGTAATGGGGTGGGGTATGTGGGGATGTTACACTGTTAGTAACCCCATCTAGGTATTAATGGTCACTAAAGAAAGTGAATCTAGGATGGTGAGGGACTGATTACAGATGTAATGGGGTGGGGTATGTGGGGATGTTACACTGTTAGTAACCCCATCTAGGTATGAATGTTCACTAAAGAAAGTGAATTAGGGATGGTGAGGGACTGTAGACAGATGTAATGGGGTGGGGTATGTGGGGATGTTACACTGTTAGTAACCCCATCTAGGTATTAATGGTCACTAAAGAAAGTGAATCAGGGATGGTGAGTGGCTGATTACAGATGTAATGGGGTGGGGTATGTGGGGATGTTACACTGTTAGTAACCCCATCTAGGTATTAATGGTCACTAAAGAAAGTGAATCTAGGATGGTGAGGGACTGTACACAGATGTAATGGGGTGGGGTATGTGGGGATGTTACACTGTTAGTAACCCCATCTAGGTATTAATGGTCACTAAAGAAAATGAATCAGGGATGGTGAGGGACTGTACACAGATGTAATGGGGTGGGGTATGTGGGGATGTTACACTGTTAGTAACCCCATCTAGGTATTAATGGTCACTAAAGAAAGTGAATCAGGGATGGTGAGTGGCTGATTACAGATGTAATGGGGTGGGGTATGTGGGGATGTTACACTGTTAGTAACCCCACCTAGCTATGAATGTTCACTAAAGAAAATGAATCAGGGATGGTGAGGGACTGTACACAGATGTAATGGGGTGGGGTATGTGGGGATGTTACACTGTTAGTAACCCCATCTAGGTATTAATGGTCACTAAAGAAAATGAATCTAGGATGGTGAGTGGCTGATTACAGATGTAATGGGGTGGGGTATGTGGGGATGTTACACTGTTAGTAACCCCACCTAGCTATGAATGTTCACTAAAGAAAGTGAATCAGGGATGGTGAGGGACTGTACACAGATGTAATGGGGTGGGGTATGTGGGGATGTTACACTGTTAGTAACCCCACCTAGGTATTAATGGTTACCAAAGAAAGTGAATATGGGATGGTGAGGGTCTGTACACAAATGTTATGGGGTGGGGTATGTTGTGATTTTACACTGTTACATCTAGATGAGTTGATAGAGAGCTCGCCCGAGGGTCTTGATACATTGGATTGATTCCCCTTGGGGGAACCATTTTCCAAATGTTGTTTTAATTTATCCATCACAACCAGTAGCCCATGACAGGAATATCAAAGGCTGTGGTATGTGATGTCCTGTTTGTGGATATAAAAGATCCTTTGCTGCTAATAGCAAAATGTAGCTGAATTATGAAATATTTCATGAGCACTCTACCCTGAGCTACACTCCATTCTCCTCTTCACCCACCCTTCTTCGACCCGCCCCACTACTCCCCTCTTCGCCCACCCTTCTTCAACCCACACCACCCTTCTTCAACCTGCCCCACTACTCCCCTCTTCGCCCACCCTTCTTCAACCCACCCCACCCTTCTTCAACCTGCCCCACTACTCCCCTCTTCACCCACCCTTCTTCAACCCACCCCACCCTTCTTCAACCCACCCCACTACTCCCCTCTTCACCCACCCTTCTACAACCCACCCCACCCTTCTTCAACCTGCCCCACTACTCCCCTCTTCACCCACCCTTCTTCAACCCACCCCACTAGTCCCCTCTTCACCCACCCTTCTTCAACCCACCCCACTACTCCCCTCTTCACCCACCCTTCTTCAACCCACCCCACTACTCCCCTCTTCACCCACCCTTCTTCAACCCACCCCACTAGTCCCCTCTTCACCCACCCTTCTTCAACCCGCCCCACTACTCCCCTCTTCACCCACCCTTCTTCAACCCACCCCACTAGTCCCCTCTTCACCCACCCTTCTTCAACCCACCCCACTACTCCCCTCTTCACCCACCCTTCTTCAACCCGCCCCACTACTCCCCTCTTCACCCACCCTTCTTCAACCCACCCCACTACTCCCTTCGTCACCCACCCTTCTTCAACCCGCCCCACTACTCCCCTCTTCACCCACCCTTCTTCAACCCACCCCACTAGTCCCCTCTTCAACCTGCCCCACTACTCCCCTCTTCACCCACCCTTCTTCAACCCACCCCACTACTCCCCTCTTCACCCACCCTTCTTCAACCCACCCCACTACTCCCCTGTTCACCCACCCTTCTTCAATCCACCCGACTACTCCCCTCTTCACCCACCCTTCTTCAACCCACCCGACTACTCCCCTCTTCACCCGCCCTTCTTCAACCCGCCCCACTACTCCCCTCTGGACACACCCTTCTTCAACCCGCCCCACTGCTCCCCTCTTCACCCATCCTTCTTCAACCTGCCCCACTACTCCCCTCTTCACCCATCCTTCTTCAACCTGCCCCACTACTCCCCTTTTCACCGACCCTTCTTCAACCCACCCCACTACTCCCCTCTTCACCCATCCTTCTTCAACCTGCCCCACTACTCCCGTTTTCACCGACCCTTCTTCAACCCACCCACTACTCCCCTCTTCACCCATCCTTCTTCAACCTGCCCCACTACTCCCCTTTTCACCGACCCTTCTTCAACTCGCCCCACTACACCCCACTGCCTTTTCATCCACCCTTCTTCAACCTGCTCCACTATACCGCTCTTCACCCATCCTTCTGGAACCCACCCCACTACACCCCTCTTGACCCACAATTCTTCAACCTGCCCCACTACACCCCTCTTCACCCACCCTTCTTCAACCCCCCGCCCCACTACTCCCCTCTTCACCTACCCTTATTCAACCCACCACACTACGCCCCTCTTCACCCACCCTTATTCAACCTGCCCCACTACTCCCCTCTTCACCCACCCTTCTTCAACCCGCTAAACTACACCCTCTTCACCCACCCTTCTTCAACCCACCACACTACACCCTTCTTCACCCACCCTTATTCAACCCACCCCACTACTGCCCTGTTCCCCCTCCCTTCTTCAACCCGTCCCACTACGCCCCTCTTCACCCACCGATATTTAATCCGCCCCACTGTGTGTATGTGTGCGTGTGCGTGCGTGTGCCTGCGTGTGCCTGCGTGTGTGTGGGTTTCCCTGTCCTTAATTTTTCCTACTATCCATCTATCTTTGTATCTCGTCTCTCAGGTAATGCTACCAGGTAATGTATTTGGTTCAAATGCAGCCTATAAGCCTGGACAATATTGTGAACAATGCATGTAAACTATCAATGGTGTTCTATACATCCTTCGTAATTAAAGACAGAACATTTCAGTCACCCGTAGTTTAAACATTAACCACTTGTAATGTGCGTGCACATACCCATTTATCACAGCAAGGTTGGCATTGTGAACTACTTAGTCCATGTCGTGCAACTTTATATGTGATATGTTTTGGAAAAAATGATTTGTTTACGCTTAAATCTTAGCAGATGCTTTCAAAATGATTGTTTTAGGTGATGCTAAACATATAATGTGGTCATATCTTTGTTTTCTGCAATCATTATGGAATCTTTGATTCAAGCAATGATACAATTTATTTGCATTAGAAAGTGAATGCAATAACTGAAATGCTTACCGTATAGAAAACCTTTTTTTTAAAGTATAACTGGGGGAAATATATAGATTGTAAGATATGGCCATTTCTTACTCTTGGCAGCCATTTCCATGGCCATCATGGATTTAAATAATGATGCAATACCTCATTTAGCATGAGGTCGTTATAAAAATGATTTCCTTTGCCCATAAAGTTAATTCATTAGCATACAAATCTCTTAACAGCTGATGTAAAATGCGATAAATTACCATTTCCTTGTTCTAGCTGACACATCGGCGGCCATCTTGGATTAAACGACGTTGTAATGCATTAATATGCTATGTGAATAGTTCATAATGAATTCCTGGTCAATGTTGACAAGCTCATTTCAGTTTGTGTGATTAAAATTAGTTATATATCGACATACAAATTAACACAGAAACGTTATTAAATTTTAAGAAAAATATCTGGATTAAAAATCCCATGCCTCGACTGGGATCCGAACCCAGTACCTACCAGCCTGTAGACCGATGGCCTAACCACGACACCACCGAGGCCGGTAGGACTATAGAGCGTGCGGCACGTAGCTCAGTTTTAAAGCGCTCGCTAGATGTGCGGTTGCTTTAGGATCGGTGGCCCTATTTGGCTGTTTCTCGTTCCAGCCAGTGCACCACGACTGGAATAGCAAAGGCCGTGGTATGTACTATCCTGTTGCTGCTAATCGAAAAGAGTAGCTCCAGAAGTGGTGACAGCGGTTTTCCTCTCTATATCTGTGTTTTCCTTAACTGTATGTCTGACGCCATGTAACCGTAAATAAAATGTGTTGAGTGCGTCGTTAAATAAATTATTTCCTTCCTTCTAAACGTAGACTATTTCGAAATATCTACATATATGTAACCGGCCTCGGTGGCGTCGTGGCAGGCCATCGGTCTACAGGCTGGTAGGTACTGTGTTCGGATCCCAGTCGAGGCATGGGATTTTAATCGAGATACCGACTCCAAACCCTGAGTGAGTGCTCCGCAAGGCTCAATGGGTAGGTGTAAACCACTTGCACCGACCAGTGATCCATAACTGGTTCAACAAAGGCCATGGTTTGTGCTATCCTGCCTGTGGGAAGCGCAAATAAAAGATCCCTTGCTGTCTGTCGTAAAAAGAGTAGCCTATGTGGCGATAGCGGGTTTCCTCTAAAAACAGTGTCAGAATGACCATATGTTTGACGTCCAATATCCGATGATAAGATAAAAAATCAATGTGCTCTAGCGGCGTCGTTAAATAAAAAACAAACAAACAAACATATATGTAATAACAGATGTATGTTCAGAATATATGAATATTCATGGATTCGACTGTAATAAGTGCTAAATACATGTATTATGAATATTTTATTGACTAAACTTTTTAAATATGAGCAGTTGTTGGTTAATTATGTGTATTGTGTTTGTGAATATATGTCATGATGTAATATTATTCATGGCCAATCAGAATGTAATACGTACACGGACATTATGGATGTAGCCTTATACGTATTAACACATTTGAGAAACAATAAGAAAATCAGCACCTATAGTACAAATGCATTTCTACGTCGTGTTCCTGGTTATTCTGGAATTGTTTGGAGGTAAGACACAATAACGAACACCGTGTATTCAGTCTTAGGTTTACACTCTACGTCGTGTTCCTGGTTATTCTGGTATTGTTTGGAAATAAGAAACAGTAACGGACGTCGTAGACACTCTACATGGTGTTGCTGGTTATCTTGGAATTGTTTGGAAATAAGACACGGTAACGGACGTCGTATACACTCTACGTAGTGTTGCTAGTTGTTCTGGCATTGTTTCGAGGTAAGAAATGGTAACGGACACCGTGTATTCAGTCTTAGGTATACACTCTACGTCGTGTTCCTGGTTATTCTGGCATTGTTTGGAGGTAAGAAACGGTAACGTATGTCGTGTATTCAGTCTTAGGTATACATTCTACGTCGTGTTCCTGGTTATTCTGGTATTATTTCGAGGTAAGAAACGGTAACGGACGTCGTATACACTCTACGTGGTGTTGCTGGTTATTTTGGCATTGTTTGGAAAAACGACGCGGTAACGGACGTCGTGTATTCAGTCTTAGGTATACACTCTACGTCGTGTTCCTGGTTATTCTGGTACTGTTTGGAGGTAAGAAACGGTAACGGACACCGTGTATTCAGTCTTAGGTATACACTCTACGTCGTGTTCCTGGTTATTCTGGCATTGTTTGGAGGCCAGAAACGGTAACGGACGTCGTGTAATCAGTCTTAGGTTTACACTCTACGTCGTGTTCCTGGTTATTCTGGCGTTGTTTGGAGGTAAGACACGGTAACGGACGTCGTATACACTCTACGTCGTGTTCCTGGTTATTCTGGCATTGTTTGGAGGTAAGACACGGTAACGGACGTCGTATACACTCTACGTCCTGTTCCTGGTTATTCTGGCATTGTTTGGAGGTAATACACGGTAACGGACGTCGTGTATTCAGTCTTAGGTATACACTCTACGTCGTGTTGCTGGTTATTCTGGCGTTGTTTGGAGGTAAGACACGGTAACGGACGTCGTGTATTCAGTCTTAGGTATACACGATACGTCGTGTTGCGGTTATTCTGGCGTTGTTTGGAGGTAAGACACGGTAACGGACGTCGTGTATTCAGTCTTAGGTATACACGATACGTCGTGTTGCTGGTATTCTGGCGTTGTTTGGAGGTAAGACACGGTAACGGACGTCGTGTATTCAGTCTTAGGTATACACGATACGTCGTGTTGCTGGTTATTCTGGCGTTGTTTGGAGGTAAGACACGGTAACGGACGTCGTGTATTCAGTCTTAGGTATACACCCTACGTCATGTTCCTGGTTAAACTGGCGTTGTTTGGAGGTAAGACACGGTAACGGACGTCGTGTATTCAGTCTTATTTATAGGTCTAGATTAGTGGTGTGGTGGCTTCCTGACCACAGGTTTGTGTGATGTGTCTAGTGCTGTAGTGTAGCGTAGTGGGCTTATAACCTTCTCGCTTTCAGCTGCCGCCGCCGGATAGCCTGACAAGGTGAAAAGGGGGCAGAAGTACGTAAGTCCCACCCTTCCGGTACATAGCCTCTACACAAACAAGACTCCTTCAGTGCCCCCTGCTCTCACAGCTTGGCACACCATGGTAACTGGGCCCTCACGGACCCAGGCTAAACTGGAGGGGATCTCGGAGCAGCTGGAGCCCCAGAGGTGCAGTGTGCATGACCCATCGGCGTATGGACACGCTCTGGCACTCACCAATCCAGCCCCAACTATGGGTAAATAGACGACCAGATAGAGGGCGTAAGTCATGAAAGACAGTCTATCTAGGAGAAGGAAATCTCCAAAATCAAAACCAACCCGGTGCTTCCCAGGTAGGATCTTGATCCAGAAGCTATGGTTGAGGTAACCCAGACAGAAAACCTAAAGAGCTGAAGACGGAGGTATTGGGCCACTGGCGCTCTTCAAAAAACCACAGTACCACGCAAAAATCACAAAATGAATATACCAATAGACAGATGTAATAGAAATGATGCTTGCCCATTGAAGTCCCCCCAGGATGAGGCAGTGTCGGGCTCCGTGCCTCGATGGAGTCCACCCCATGCTACTGGAGGTCCTTCCCATTCGCTTTTCCGTGCCAGGGGGCGAGGGAGGAAAGTTACTGGCCGAACAACAACAGCAAAGAAACAACAACCCCTCAAGGTAATGCACTGGAATGCTGAGGGAATTTTCAACAAAAAGACAGAACTAGAACAGTTCCTACATGAGAAAGCCATCAACATTTGCTGTGTACAAGAAACTCATCTACAAAACAGCAAAGCTTTCAAAATCAGAGGCTACCAATGTTTCAGATCTGACAGAACAAACCGCCATAAAGGAGGAATTCTGACACTCATCAGGAACAACATCCATGCTTATGAGACATCAGTGCACATGCAGGATTCTGAATATCAAATGATCAAGGTCAAAACAAATGCAGAAGAATTACAAATCCTAAATTTTTACTGTCCCAATGATCGACCACTGTCCTTAGACACCATAGAGGTATCTCAAGCAAACTTCATAGCAGTTGGTGACTTCAACAGCCATTCACAGAGCTGGGGATACAATCACATAGATCGACGTGGAGAAGAAGTGGAAACTTGGCAAGATGAAAATCAACTGATTCTAGTCAACAACCCAAATGACACTCCAACGTTTTACTCCAGATGTTGGCACACCACCTCCACTCCAGATCTTGCTTTCTGCACCGAAGACATCCAGAGAGATATGAAAAGAGAAGTTGGAGAGCAGTTAGGAGGCAGTGACCACAGACCAATAATCCTCACTGTCAACAGAAAAATCAGCATTCAGTCTCCACTTCCACGCTGGAACTATAAGAAGGCAAAATGGGGTATCTACAGACATCGAACAAGCACTCTGATAAAGAATTTGCAAGTGAAAGGAAGGGATATCAACCATGTTGTCAAGGAATTTAATGCATGTATCCTTCAGGCAGCCCATGAGACAATCCCAAGAGGTGCTAGAAAAGACTACAAACCCTACTGGACTAACCACCTTCAAAAACTACAGGATGACATGTCTGAATCTAGGAAAAAGGCTGAAGAACAACCCTCACATGACAACAACCTGAAGCTTCAGCAGGCGAAAGCAAAATATCTCAAAGCAAAAATACAGGCAAGAAGAAAAAGTTGGAGAGAAAAGACAGCAGCTCTAAATATGGAGAGAGATGGAAGCAAACTATGGAGACTCACAAGACAACTTAATGATGAGGACAACAGAGGACAGAGGATAACACTGGAAGATAATGGAGAAATGATTATAGGCAAACAAGCAGCAAATCGCTTAGCTGACAATTATGAAGAACAGAGCAGCATACACATAACTGTCGAACAGCAAAGAGAAGCAAGAAAAGAACAAAGGGAGAGATCAATAAACGCCACTCCAACAGGACCCATGCAACAACCTATCACACTGCATGAGTTACATGTAGCTCTAAAGAAATTGAAGAATAGGAAATCACCAGGCCCAGACTTGATCACCAATGAGATGCTAACTCACATTGGCAGTGCAGCAGTCAACAAAACTACTGGAGATCTTCAATCACAGTTGGGAAAATGGGGTCCTTCCACAAATCTGGAGAGAGGCTACTATGATCCCTATTTACAAGAAAGGAAAAGACCGAAAAAAAAGCTGAAAGCTACCGTCCAATCAGCCTAACCAGTTGTGTTGTTAAGACAGTGGAGAGGATAATCAACCAACGCCTACAATGGTATCTGGAAACTGAGAACATCCTGTCCCCTGAACAGTCAGGCTTCAGACAGTTTCACAGCACTGAAGACCAAACAGCATATCTTGCTCAAGAAGTTGAAGATGCATTCCAAGAAAAAAAACATGTGTTAGCCACCTGGATAGATCTGCAAAAGGCATTTGACAAAGTATGGACGGATGGCCTCATCGTCAAGCTACAGAGAAGCGGCATATCTGGAAACATGCTTGCGTGGATCCGATCATATCTTCACAACCGTAGAGCAAGGGTCACAGTTGACAGAAAAGAAAGCAAGAAAATACTTTTGCGACATGGGGTCCCACAGGGAGGAGTCCTATCACCTACACTTTTCTTAATCTTCATCAATGACCTTGTGCAGGAACTTCCCAATGGAATACAAGCTGCCCTTTATGCCGATGATTTGGTGATGTGGTGCAAGGAAGAGCATGCCACTACTGCCACCTACAGAATGCGGATAGCAGCAGACAACCTGACAGCCTGGTCAGAAAAATGGTGTGTGGCTATCAATAAAGACAAGTCTTCTACCACACTCTTCACTCTATCACCAAAGAAAAAAGCAGGAACAATCAAAATTGGGAACACTCCACTGAAACATGCAGATGAAGTAACATACCTTGGGGTCACCTTCGACAAGAAACAAACTTGGAAACCACATATTCAAAAGGCAGAGACAAAAGCCAGATGCAAATTAGCCATCATGCGGAAACTAGCAGGAACTAGCTGGGGAGCAAATGAGACAATCCTCAAGAGAGTATATCAAGGAACTGTACGGCCGCATCTTGAATACGGCTCATCAGCCTGGTCAACCACTGCAAAGACCAACCAGCAAGCTTTAGACAAGGTTCAAAACCAAGCTCTGCGAATCATAACGGGATCCATGAAGTCTACACCCATTAAAGACATGGAAAAAACTGCAGCAATACAACCCCTTGGTGAGAGGAGAGATGCCAAGATCATGATCCAGGCAGAGAAATTCAGGTACCTGCCCAATCATCCAATGAAACAAAGAATGGATGGTCTGACAAAGAATCGTCTCAAACGTAGCAGTTTCATCCACCAAAGTAGAAGACTTACTAGAGAACACCAAGCTAACCCGTTACCAAAGACACTTCCATTTTGCCCAACAGATCTTCCACAACCATGGAATGATGAACAAGCCAATCTACAGATCAGCATGTCTGTCCCACAGTTGGCTTCAGCAGACTCCCAAAACGACCTGGTCAAACGGTCACTGGCAATGGCTATGATCAGTGACCGGTACCCAGAAGAATCTTGGATCCATGCATACACTGATGGTTCGTCAACAAATGCTGTGGCCAATGGAGGGGCAGGCATATTTATCAAGCTCCCTTCAAGAAATACCCTAACTGCAAAAGTACCAACCGGCACCCACAGTTCCAACTACAATGCAGAAACCCATGCACTTATTCAGGCTGCTACAATGATCAAGGATGCAAAAGAAGACTGTCAACAAGTTGTCTTCCTCACAGATGCTCTCTCAGTCCTACAAGCCTTGCAAGGGGAAAAACTTCCTCACCTGAATGAAGCCATGCAAGAGGTAGCAAAGGAAAGACGAGTAGCTCTACAGTGGATCCCAGCACATTGTGGGATTCCAGGAAATGAGGAAGCAGACAGGCTAGCCAAGCTAGGAGCTAATCATGTACAGCCCAGCAACAACATTAGCTTCTCAGAGAAGAAAACCTTGATAAAGGCAGCCAACAGACCCAGGACAGAACAAGATGATTACCACCTTCTCAGTCGCTTGGAACAAGTAACTCTGTTGAGACTCCGGACAGGCCACAACCGACTGAATGCTCACATGTTCAGAAAGTTTAAACTTGCAGCAACACCAACCTGCAGTTGTGGCCTGGAAGACCAAACAGCAGAACACATCTTACAGGCGTGTCCAATTCATCAAGACCTGAGACAAGCTGAGTGGCCAATCGAAACTGCCATACACACCAAACTCTATGGAAAGAGAGGCGAACTGGAAAAAACAGCTCATTTTATCTTACAGACTGGACTATTGGTCTAAATTGTGAAAGTGTACATGAGCCTTTTACTCTCAGCTTGTTTGGTTGACGGTAGAAAGCGGATAGCAAATGCATAACAAAAAAAAACAAAAATTGTTTGAATTTTTAAAACCTTTTTGTTTTCTGACTAAGCAGGGCACCTGCCTGAAACCTGCAGGGTGCACGTGAAACTCCTGTTTTATGTTAACACTTTTCTTGTTTGATTAATTGTTGGGAGGTTATTTGAGGGGTCGAATCTGCTGAGAGAGTTCCTATATTAGTATCTCTGTGGCTTTAACCATACTATACTACATGTAAAGTACCACTTGCTGAATCTGATATATATTTCCTATATCAGTATGTCTGTGGCCTTAACCATACTATACTACATGTAAAATACCACTTGCTGAATCTGCTAAGATATTTCCTATATCAGTATGTCTGTGGCCTTAACCATACCATACTACATGTAAAATATCACTTGCTGAATCTACTAAGATATTTCCTATATCAGCATCTGTATGGCCTTAACCATACTATACTGCATGTAAAATACACCTTGCTGAATCTGCTAAGATATTTCCTAGCACAGTGTCTCTGTGGCCTTAACCATACTATACTACATGTAAAATACACCTTGCTGAATCTACTAAGATATTTCCTATATCAGCATCTGTATGGCCTTAACCATACTATACTGCATGTAAAATACACCTTGCTGAATCTGCTAAGATATTTCCTAGCACAGTGTCTCTGTGGCTTAACCATACTATACTACATGTAAAATACACCTTGCTGAATCTACTAAGATATTTCCTATATCAGCATCTGTATGGCCTTAACCATACATACTGTATGTAAAATACACCTTGCTGAATCTGCTAAGATATTTCCTAGCACAGTGTCTCTGTGGCCTTAACCATACTATACTACATGTAAAATACACCTTGCTGAATCTGCTAAGAGATTTCCTATATCAGTGTCTGTGCCCTAACCATACTATACTACATGTAAACTATCACTTGCTG
>NC_054703.1:29518820-29654636 GCF_016097555.1 Gigantopelta aegis | reverse complement strand
TCTCTCCCCCCCTCCAGTTCCTACATACCTAAAATCCATCTCTCCCCACCTCCAGTTCCTACATACCTAAAATCCATCTCTCCCCACCTCCACCTAAAATCCAGTTCCTACACACCTAAAACCCATCTCTCTCCCCACCTCCAGTTCCTACATACCTAAAACCCATCTCTCCCCACCTCCAGTTCCTACATACCTAAAATCCATCTCTCCCCACCTCCAGTTCCTACATACCTAAAATCCATCTCTCCCCACCTCCAGTTCCTACATACCTAAAACCCATCTCTCCCCACCTCCAGTTCCTACACACCTAAAATCCATCTCTCCCCACCTCCAGTTCCTACAGACCTAAAATCCATCTCTCCCCACCTCCAGTTCCTACAGACCTAAAACCCATCTCTCCCCACCTCCAGTTCCTACACACCTAAAACCCATCTCTCCCCACCTCCAGTTCCTACATACCTAAAATCCATCTCTCCCCACCTCCAGTTCCTACATACCTAAAATCCATCTCCCTCCCCTACATACCTAAACCCCACCCCCCTCCAGTTCCTACAGACCTAAAACCCATCTCTCCCCACCTCCAGTTCCTACATACCTAAAACCCATCTCTCCCCACCTCCAGTTCCTACATACCTAAAACCCATCTCTCCCCACCTCCAGTTCCTACAGACCTAAAACCCATCTCTCCCCACTCCCATCCCCCTCCAGTTCCTACAGACCTAAAACCCATCTCTCCCCACCTCCAGTACATACAGACCTAAAACCCATCTCTCCCCACCTCCAGTACATACAGACCTAAAAACCTCCCCACCTCCAGTACATACAGACCTAAAACCCATCTCTCCCCACCTCCAGTTCCTACAGACCTAAAACCCATCTCTCCCCACCTCCAGTTCCTACAGACCTAAAACCCATCTCTCCCCACTCCCCAGTCCTACAGACCTAAAACCCATCTCTCCCCACCTCTAGTTCCTACAGACCTAAAACCCATCTCTCCCCCATCCCCCCCCCAGACCTAAAATCCCACTCCCCCCCCCCCCCCCCCCCCCCCCCCTCCAGACCTAAATACCCATCTCCCAGAGACATAAAGAACAAAGTGTGTCCAAAAACGTTAAAACATGTCCGACACAAATTACATTTTTCATGATTTATTCACAAATGTTCATAATTAATCAAGTCTCTGCTGTCGTTTGGTACGAATGGTTGGCTTCCACAGGGGAGGTAACTCATGAAACTCGTTCTTCGTTGGGTCTTTGTACACGTGATACACTCGACCTTTGACCTTCACCTCCCACAGCTGGTTCACCTGAAACACAGAACATGACAAACATATTATTTATAAATCAACACAAACTTGTCTACCTACTTGATAGAATATATTATTTATATTTATAAATCAACACTCACTTCTCAGAACTTATCAACCTACTTAACAAAACATTAAATTATGCATAACTTTGATGTTCACACTGTGACAATACCTTAGTGTTAGTTAAAAAAACATTTCTTTAAAGGGACATTCCTGAGTTTGCTGCAATTGTTTAGATGTTATAGACTAACAGACTTTGTAGCGATTGTAATGGCATATCAAATATATTTTTCTGCATAAAATATTAGTGGCTGTATATTAAGCGTGTTTCTGATTGTTCTAATATTTGTACTAGGTTAAATTTCATTTTATTTCCTTCTTTTTTTTCATACGCACAAAATTATTTCAAGACAAAATCCAGTTTGGGCTTCTTACAAATATTAAGACGACCAGAAACACATTGAATATACAGACACTGATATTCTAAAGTTTAATTGTAGAAATATTTTAGTAGTTGTAAACATCTTACAATGCAGCAAACTCAGGAATGTCCCTTTAACAACACAACTAGAGCACATTGATTTAATAATCATCAGCTATTGTACATCAAACGTTTGGTAATTTTGACATGTAGTCTTAGAGAGGAAACCTGCTACATTTTTCCATTATAGTAGCAAGGGATCTTTAATATGCACCATCCCAGACAGGATAGTACATACAACGGCCTTTGATATACCAGTCATGGTACACTGGCTGGAACAAGAAATAACCCAATGGGCCCACTGATGGGGATCGATCCTAGACCGATTGTGCATCAAGTGAGCACTTTACCACTGGGCTACATCCTGCCCTTTGAAACACAGTACATAACAAACATTATATCAGTTGTTTTCACATCCACACTTACTACCCAGAAGCTACCTGATAGAACATTAAATAAAGCATAGCTTTGATGTCCACACTGTGACAATACCTTCTTGTGTTAGGCTTATACCCTAGCTTTGATGTCCACAATGTGACAATACCTTCTAGTGTTAGGCTTATATCATAGCTTTGATGTCCACACTGTGACAATACCTTCTTGTGTTAGCCTTATACCCTAGCTTTGATGTCCACACTGTGACAATACCTTCTAGTGTTAGGCTTATACCCTAGCTTTGATGTCCACACTGTGACAATACCTTCTAGAGTTAGGCTTATACCCTAGCTTTGATGTCCACACTGTGACAATACCTTCTAGTGTTAGGCTTATATCACATAGCTTTGATGTCCACACTGTGACAATACCTTCTAGTGTTAGGCTTATATCATAGCTTTCAATGGCCACACTGTGACAATACCTTCTAGTGTTAGGCTTATTGTCCACACTGTGACAATACCTTCTAGTGTTAGGCTTATATCCTAGCTTTGATATCCACACTGTGACAATACCTTCTAGTGTTACGCTTATACCCTAGCTTTGATGTCCACACTGTGACAATGCCTTCTTGTGTTAGGCTTATATCATAGCTTTGATGTCCACACTGTGACAATGCCTTCTAGTGTTAGGCTTATATCATAGCTTTGATGTCCACACTGTGACAATACCTTCTAGTGTTAGGCTTATATCATAGCTTTGATGTCCACACTGTGACAATACCTTCTAGTGTTAGGCTTATATCACATAGCTTTGATGTCCACACTGTGACAATACCTTCTAGTGTTAGGCTTATATCATAGCTTTGATGTCCACACTGTGACAATACCTTCTAGTGTTAGGCTTATATCATAGCTTTGATGTCCACACTGTGACAATACCTTCTAGTGTTAGGCTTATATCATAGCTTTGATGTCCACACTGTGACAATACCTTCTAGTGTTAGGCTTATATCATAGCTTTGATGTCCACACTGTGACAATACCTTCTAGTGTTAGGCTTATATCATAGCTTTGATGTCCACACTGTGACAATACCTTCTAGTGTTAGGCTTATATCATAGCTTTGGTGTCCACACTGTGACAATACCTTCTAGTGTTAGGCTTATATCATAGCTTCCACACTGTCCACACTGTGACAATACCTTCTAGTGTTAGGCTTATACATAGTGTCGATAGCAATACCTTCTAGTTGGCTTATGTCCACACTGTGACAATACCTTCTAGTGTTAGGCTTATATCATAGCTTTGATGTCCACACTGTGACAATACCTTCTAGTGTTAGGCTTATACCCTAGCTTTGATGTCCACACTGTGACAATACCTTCTAGTGTTAGGCTTATATCATAGCTTTGATGTCCACACTGTGACAATACCTTCTAGTGTTAGGCTTATATCATAGCGTCGATGTCCACACTGTGACAATACCTTCTAGTGTTAGGCCACACTGTGACAATACCTTCTAGTGTTAGGCTTTTATCATAGCTTTGGTGTCCACACTGTGACAATACCTTCTAGTGTATGTCCACACTGTGACAATACCTTCTAGCGTTAGGCTTATATCACATAGCTTTGATGTCCACACTGTGACAATACCTTCTAGTGTTAGGCTTATACCCTAGCTTTGATGTCCACACTGTCCACACTGTGACAATACCTTCTAGTGTTAGGCTTATATCATAGCTTTACCCTAGCTTTGATGTCCACACTGTGACAATACCTTCTAGTGTTAGGCTTATATCATAGCTTTTGTCCACACTGTGACAATACCTTCTAGTGTTAGGCTTATATCATAGCTTTGATGTCCACACTGTGACAATACCTTCTAGTGTTAGGCTTATACAATACCTTCTAGTGTTAGGCTTATATCATAGCTTTATGTCCAAACTGTGACAATAGCTTTGATGTCCACACTGTGACAATACCTTCTAGTGTTAGGCTTATATCATAGTGACAATTTGTGTGTCCACACTGTGACAATACCTTCTAGTGTTAGGCTTATATCATAGCTTTGATGTCCACACTGTGACAATACCTTCTTGTGTTAGGCTTATATCATAGCTTTGATGTCCAAACTGTGACAATACCTTCTAGTGTTAGGCTTATATCACATAGCTTTGATGTCCACACTGTGACAATACCTTCTAGTGTTAGGCTTATATCCTAGCATCGATGTCCACACTGTGACAGTACCTTCTAGTGTTAGGCTTATATCCTAGCGTCGATGTCCACACTGTGACAATACCTTCTAGTGTTAGACTTATATCATAGCTTTCATGTCCACACTGTGACAATACCTTCTTGTGTTAGGCTTATACCCTAGCTTTGATGTCCACACTGTGACAATACCTTCTAGTGTTAGGCTTATATCACATAGCTTTGATGTCCACACTGTGACAATACCTTCTAGTGTTAGGCTTATATCATAGCTTTGACGTCCACACTGTGACAATACCTTCTAGTGTTAGGCTTATATCATAGTGTCGATGTCCACACTGTGACAATACCTTCTAGTGTTAGGCTTATATCATAGCTTTGGTGTCCACACTGTGACAATACCTTCTAGTTTTAGGCTTATATCATAGCTTTGGTGTCCACACTGTGACAATACCTTCTAGTCTTAGGCTTATATCATAGCTTTGGTGTCCACACTCTGACAATACCTTCTAGTGTTAGGCTTATAACATAGCTTTGATGTCCACACTGTGACAATACCTTCTAGTGTTAGGCTTATTGTCCACACTGTGACAATACCTTCTAGTATTAGGCTTATATCATAGCTTTGATGTCCACACTGTGACAATATCTTCTAGTGTTAGGCTTATTGTCCACACTGTGACAGTACCTTCTAGTGTTAGGCTTATTGTCCACACTGTGACAATACCTTCTAGTGTTAGGCTTATATCATAGCTTTGATGTCCACACTGTGACAACACCTTCTAGTGTTAGGCTTATATCATAGCTTTGATGTCCACACTGTGACAACACCTTCTAGTGTTAGGCTTATATCATAGCTTTGATGTAAACACTGTGACAACACCTTCTAGTGTTAGGCTTATATCATAGCTTTGATGTCCACACAGTGACAACACCTTCTAGTGTTAGGCTTATATCATAGCTTTGATGTCCACACTGTGACAATACCTTCTAGTGTTAGGCTTATTGTCCACACTGTGACAATACCTTCTAGTGTTAGGCTTATATCATAGCTTTGGTGTCCACACTGTGACAATACCTTCTAGTGTTAGGCTTGTATCATAGCTTTGGTGTCCACACTGTGACAATACCTTCTAGTGTTAGGCTTATATCATAGCTTTGGTGTCCACACTGTGACAATACCTTCTTGTGTTAGGCTTATATCATAGCTTTGATGTCCACACTGTGACAATACCTTCTAGTGTTAGGCTTATATCACATAGCTTTGATGTCCACACTGTGACAATACCTTCTAGTGTTAGGCTTATATCCTAGCTTTGATGTCCACACTGTGACAATACCTTCTAGTGTTAGGCTTATATCCTAGCTTTGATGTCCACACTGTGACAATACCTTCTTGTGTTAGGCATATACCCTAGCTTTGATGTCCACACTGTGACAATACCTTCTAGTGTTAGGCTTATACCCTAGCTTTGATGTCCACACTGTGACAATACCTTCTAGTGTTAGGCTTATATCATAGCTTTGATGTCCACACTGTGACAATACCTTCTAGTGTTAGGCTTATATCACATAGCTTTGATGTCCACACTGTGACAATACCTTCTAGTGTTAGGCTTATATCATAGCGTCGATGTCTACACTGTGACAATACCTTCTAGTGCTAGGCTTATTGTCCACACTGTGACAATACCTTGTAGTCTTAGGCTTATATCATAGCTTTGATGTCCACACTGTGTGAATACCTTCTAGTGTTAGGCTTATTGTCGACACTGTGACAATACCTTCTAGTGTTAGGTTTATATCATAGCTTTGATGTCCACACTGTGACAATACCTTCTAGTGTTAGGCTTATATCATAGCGTTGATGTCCACACTGTGACAATACCTTCTAGTGTTAGGCTTATTGTCCACAGTGACAATACCTTCTAGTGTTGAGCTTATTGTCCACACTGTGACAATACCTTCTAGTGTTAGGCTTATATCATAGCTTTGATGTCCACACTGTGACAATACCTTCTAGTGTTAGGCTTATAACATAGCTTTGATGTCCACACTGTGACAATACCTTCTAGTGTTAGGCTTATTGTCCACACTGTGACAATACCTTCTAGTATTAGGCTTATATCAGCTTTGATGTCCACACTGTGACAATACCTTCTAGTGTTAGGCTTATTGTCCACACTGTGACAGTACCTTCTAGTGTTAGGCTTATTGTCCACACTGTGACAATACCTTCTAGTGTTAGGCTTATATCATAGCTTTGATGTCCACACTGTGACAACACCTTCTAGTGTTAGGCTTATATCATAGCTTTGATGTACACACTGTGGCAACACCTTCTAGTGTTAGGCTTATTGCCCACACTGTGACAATACCTTCTAGTGTTAGGCTTATATCATAGCTTTGATGTCCACACTGTAACAATACCTTCTAGTGTTAGCCTTATATCATAGCTTTGATGTCCACACTGTGACAATACCTTCTAGTGTTAGGCTTATTGTCCACACTGTGACAATACCTTCTAGTGTTAGGCTTATTGTCCACACTGTGACAATACCTTCTAGTGTTAGGCTTATATCATAGCTTTGATGTCCACACCTTCTAGTGTTAGGCTTATAACATAGCTTTGATGTCCACACTGTGACAATACCTTCTAGTGTTAGCCTTATATCATAGGTTTGATGTCCACACTGTGACAGCACCTTCTAGTGTTAGGCTTATAACATAGCTTTGATGTCCACACTGTGACAATACCTTCTAGTGTTAGGCTTATATCATAGCTTTGATGTCCACACTGTGACAATACCTTTTAGAGTTAGGCTTATTTTGTGTTTAACAACTGCTCAGCAATGTTTAACCTCACAATGTCAATTTATGTAAACTGACCTTTATTGAAACTTCAATATTTTGGGGCTCAGTGATTGGTTCACCAGGCAGCGTTAAACAGTCTTCACTCAACATGACACCCTGGAAAACAAGCATTCTTAGAGTACTGCTAAACAACACGGGCTCACGGGGGATTACTCTTCATATAGGTTTGAGGGGAGATTACTCTTCATATAGGTTTGAGGGGGGATTACTCTTCATATAGGTTTGAGGGGAGATTAATCTTCATATAGGTTTGAGGGGGGATTACTCTTCATATAGGTTTGAGGGGAGATTACTCTTCATATAGGTTTGAGGGGGGATTCTTCATATAGATTTGAGGGGAGATTACTCTTCATATAGGTTTGAGGGGAGATTACTCTTCATATAGGTTTGAGGGGATATTAAAACTATTTGCATAAGATTTACCGATTGCTGCAATTCCCTTTCTCACCCATTTTGTGTAAGAATTACCAGTGTTTCTGCCAGAAATTTTGTTTGGGGTATGGAGCTATAGAATTGAATGCAACTACAGTCAATGGAGGGAGGGCCTCCCACAGAAAGGAATTGGGTTATGTTTGGGGTTAGGGTTAAGAAAATCATACAGTAATGATAAGAGTCATTAATTTTGTCAAACGTTTAACTTAAAAATATAAACTGCAGAAATATTTGGGTATGGCGCCATACCCATTTTACCCTCTGGCAGAAACCCTGTTTACTGATAGCTACAATTCCCTCTCTCACTCATTTATTTTGTGTAAGATTTACTGATAGCTACAATTACCTCTTTTACTCAATTATTTTGTGTAAGATTTACTGATAGCTACAATTCCCTCTCAGTTATTTTGTGTAAGACTTACCGACCGCCGGAAAGCGATTCGGACATGAGATTTGTCTAATATCCACGGATTATCACCACTCATTGGGACTCGGAGAAACATTCCCTCCAACTGTTTCATAGTCTGAAATATAAAACACTACCTAAACATGGCTGAACAAAAATAACAAATAAAACACTGAATGCCGAATAACACTATAAGTACATTTGTTTTACACAAAATTATTTACGCTTTGCACCTCTACTTTCTTTCTCCAATCTGGCCACCCACCCTCCATTTCTGGGCGCTACGGAAGATTGCTTGGATGACAAGAAAGCATAACTTTTTAAAACTGATCTGGCAAACCCCACATTACCGGGTCCTTCCCCAGATTGCTTGATCATAACTAAATGACTGCTAATTGATAAACATTAACTGATACATAAATAGAAAAGCTAAAATTTGACGCAATTCACATCTTTGAGAGCAAAAGCAAACGGCGCTAACAATTATTACAAATCCTCTTTGAAGTTGACCAGACTGTGTCAGTAATTAAGTATTTCGTAGCAAGGCTCTCCACCACAGACGAACACCGACTACCAAACAGGATAATTTCCTTCCGCTTAGTTGGTGATCTATTATTCTGTAATTCTCACCCTAATCCTCGACAGCCAAGACCACCCAAAACAGGTACCCTTCGCTTGTTTGACATGATTGACAAATATTCGTCTTTAAAATACTATAGGTCGAGAGATCGAGGTTATCGAGTTTTCGAAGTTGGCCAGGACCGTCGCTTCAGATCGAGAGATCGAAGGTGGAGTGATCGAAATTTAACTGTATTTTTAATATAATACGGACAAACTAATTTTTATAGAAGATCACACTGGATTTAGCCTTTACATACCAGGAATGTCAGTTATTTGTTTTACATTCATCGAGGTATGAACATAAAAAATCTTCCGCAAACTGTGTAAAATCCAGTTGGAACTAGTGTAACAACTAGAATGACACTAGAAGACTGGTGCTGCTGTTAGAGCTGGGCGGTATATCATATATACTGTTCGGTATTGGTTTCGGTATCATGTCATATCCCCCCATTCCCATTTAGTAAAGCACTAATAACATATCTGATCAACATAAAATGGATAACAAGAAGACCAGATGGACATCATTCTTCCACAGAATTGAAAAAATAATTACAGTGCGCGTGCACATAAACCGTTTCCCGTTACTAGGTCAATTCACGATCACTTGATGAGATCTACCATACCTTTCCTGAAAGGATATAGACCAGATGAGGGCCTTGTGCATGGAATCTAAATTGATTAACCCAGGCATGCATTTAAAGCTCATTTTACTCAAAAAATACTGCTTGATATCGGTATTGTTATTGTGTCAATACTGAATACTGTACTGATATCGAGGGAAATGACCCCAAAAATACTGATACCATAACTGAACCTGAAATTTCAATACTGTTATGAGCCAAGGTAAATTTTTCAATACCGTCCAGCTCTAGCTACTGTTATGAGTCAAGGTAAACATTTCAATACTGCCCAGCTCTAGCTACTGTTATGAGTCAAGGTAAACATTTCAATACCTCCAGCTGTAGCTACTGTTATGAGTCAAGGTAAACATTTCAATACCTCCAGCTGTAGCTACTGTTATGAGTCATGGTAAACATTTCAATACCATCCAGTTCTAGCTACTGTTATGAGTCAAGGTAAACATTTCAATACCATCCAGTTCTAGCTACTGTTATGAGTCAAAGTAAACATTTCAATACTGCCCAGCTGTAGCTGCTGTTATGAGCCAAGGTAAACATCTCAATACCGCCCAGCGTTAGATACTGTTATGAGTCAAAATAAACATTTCAATACCAAGGTAAACATTTCAATATCGTCCAGTTCTAGGTGCTGTTATGAGTCAAGGTAAACATTTCAATACCGTCCAGCTCTAGATAATTTGGACAAACAAATGTGATGCAGTCATTTCGATTCCATCCAGAACTTATTTTACAGTTTCTATGTGATACTGACTTTTACTCTAAATTTTAATTATATATATATATATCTATGATACTTGTATTTTGTGCACAGTTCTTTACACTGTTTTAATTTAACTGTTGAATTTTTATATTGATGTTGATCATCACTTTTTTTTTGTGCATTTACCATATAGTTTGACACCCAATAGCCGATGTATTTTTTGTGCTGGGGTGTCGTTAAACTTTCATTCATTCATTCAAGCTCTAACTACTGTTATGGCCCACGGTAAACATTTCAGTTGTAAGAACTCTCACCATCTTGGCGAATGCTGTCAGCTTTGGACCTTCATCAACGGCTTCATCCTGAAACATCGGACAAGTAACAGTATGAGACACAAGAAGAAAGGAATGTCTATCCACATCTGACCTACATCATGTGTATACTTGTCATGGCAACAAAACAATTCATAGGTTTCTCAAACATAAAATCACATTCCCACCTGGCAACTGGTTAAGATTTTTACTTAATCTGGAAAGTAAATGAAACTGGATGTCAGGAGACTATCGAACCAGGCAGCGTAATGGAGATAATAAGTGATTACAGTTCCAGTCTGTAAATTATATTTTGTTAATACATATAACTGCTTGGATTGGTCCAAATGATATCATGTGACTTTAAAAATGACAGGACGGGATGTAGCCCAGTGGTAAATTGCTTGCATGATGCACGGTTGGTTTAGGATCGATCCCCGTTGGTGGGCCCATTGCGCTATTTCTTGTTCTAGCTGGTGCACCACGACTGGTATAACAAAGTCTGTGGTATGTGCTACTCCACGAACCTCCATTTTGCCATACATCTGGCAATGCTAAAAACCAAATAGATTGTTTCAGCCATTTTCTTTATTGTCTAAATTTTATAATTAAAAATAACTGCTTATGTTGTCACTTCACCCCAGTTCAGTTTGAGACAATTCAGTTTTGGACCCAGACATTTTCTCTTATTTCCATAAAGTTTCTTAAAGTTTGTTTTGTTTAACGACACCACTAAAGAACATTGATTTATCAGATATTGGGTGCCAAATATTTAACAATTTTTCCTTTAGTAGCAAAGAATCTTTCATATACACCATCCCACAGAGAGAATACATGTACCATGGCCTTTGATGTGCCATTCACAGTGCACTGGTTGGAACGAGAAATAGCCCAATGGGTCCATTGACAGGGATCGATCCTAGCTGCACAGGTCAATTTAAACTTTGTTTGTAAAGCACCACATTTAGTTAGGAATGTCTTAACAATGAAACAAATTCATGATATTGGTATCTTTAAATAACGTAATTACGTAATTAATTTACTAATTACCATCACTACATTGTAATTAACTAATTATCATCACTAACCCAATTATCACTAATTCACTAAGAATTATCACTAATTCACTAATTATTACCACTATTTATCTAATTATCATCACTAATTATCATCACTGATTAACTAATTAGCATCACTAATTAACTAATTAATTATAATCACCTTCATTTTCTCTTTGAAGTGCTGCAGACTTTCTGGAGAGGCATACACAGCAAGACCAGCCGGTTGAAGATGACTTCTGAAAACACCTCTCTTAACCTCAACCACGTCACCCTCCACCCCAACACCTGAAATATTTATATACTGTGTCACCTGTTAACCTCAACCATGTCACCCTCCACCTGAAATATTGTTATACTGTGTCACCTCTCTTAACCTCAACCACATCACCCTACACCCCAACACCTAAAATATTGTTATACTGTGTCACCTGTTAACCTCAACCATGTCACCCTCCACCTGAAATATTTATATACTATGTCACCTCTGTTAACCTCAACCATGTCACCTTCCACCCGAAATATTTATATACTGTCACCTCCCTTAACCTCAACCACGTCACCCTCCACCCCAACACCTGAAATATTTATATACTGTGTCATCTCTCTTAACCTCAACCACGTCACCCTCCACCTCAATACCTGAAATATTTATATACTGTATCACCTCTCTTAATCTCAACCACGTCACCCTCCACCCAAACACCTGAAATATTGTTATACATAATCAGTAAGAATGCATGTGATTGGTTTATTACCTTCAACATAATCTGTAAGAATGCATGTGATTGGTGGTAACTTTTTGTTGTGGACTCTCTCGACAAATCGCAACACACGGTTTCTGTTCTTGAGTCTCGGAGCGTGACCTTTCTTAGCGAGTAGAACAGGATACATCCTCTCCACGATCACCGTGCTCTGAAAGAGATAACAGAAAGTAACACAGGACATGTCCTTAAATTCTTATCATGTGTATGTTATTAGTATGTGTTCTGAAAGAGGAAACAGAGTAACACAGGACATGTCCTTAAATTCTTACCACATGTATATCTTATTAGTATGTGTTCTAAAAGTGAGAACAGACAGTAACACAGGACATATGTCTTTAAATTCTTATCACATATATATCTTATTAGTATGTGTTCTAAAAGAGAGAACAGACAGTAACACAGGACATATGTCTTTAAATTCTTATCACATGTATATGTTATTAGTATGTGTTCTAAAAGAGAGAACAGACAGTAACACAGGACACGTCTTTAAATTCTTATCACGTGTATATCTTATTAGTATGTGTTCTAAAAGAGAGAACAGACAGTAACACAGGACATATGTCTTTAAATTCTTATCACGTCAGGGTTTCTGCCAGAGGGTAAAACGGGTATGGCGCCATACCCAAATTTTTATTTTTTAAGTTAACATTTTGACAAAATTAATGACTGATCATTATTGTATGATTTTCTTAAGCCTAACCCTAAATGTAACCCATTTTCTTTGTGGAGGTTCCCCTTAGCATCTGTTGACTGTGGTTGCATTCAATTCCATAGCGCCATACCCAAAAATTTCTTTCTGGCAGAAACACTGCATGTGTGTTATTAGTATGTGTTATATAACTTATAAAAATTAACAAATGATGTTCTCACCAACGTGGGCTGTAAGAAAATTATTTGGGTGAGCAGAAAATTTCACCAAATCATCTATATAAATTTCACCAAATCATCTATATAAATTTCACCAAATCATCTATATAAATTTCAAAAATTACAAACATTCAGTGATTTTCTAATAAAATAACAATTATTACATGAAATTTATTCACCATATTCAAATTAAAATTTGCAATTGGCGAAGTTGGAGAGTGTCAGAGCTAGCCCTGTTAATATGAACTGTAAAAGCTGTTGTACAATCTAACTGTAAATACTCTGGTTTGTTGAAGGTTGATACAGGACGTCGATGTGAACTGTAAATACTCTGGTTTGTTGAAGGTTGATACAGGACGTCGATGTGAACTGTAAATACTATGGTTTGTTGAAGGTTGATACAGGACGTCGATGTGAACTGTAAATACTCTGGTTTGTTGAAGGTTGATACAGGACGTCGATTTGAACTGTAAGGGGCCGCCCATAATTTTCAACATTTTCACCACCCCTAAAAGTGCACATCCCCAAATGAAAAGTGTTGATCGACATTTTTCATTTTCAAAAAAAGGGTATGCTGGCCCGCTCCCCAACCCGCATATGGTTTGTACACTCGTGAAAATGTTGAAAATTATGGACGGCCCCTAACTACTCTCGTTTGTTGAAGGTAGATACAGGATGATAGAAACTGTAAATACTTACTCTCATTTGTTGCAGGTTGATACAGGATCATGTGAACTGTAAATACTTACTCTCATTTGTTGAAGGTAGATACAGAATGATCTGAACTGTAAATACTTACTCTCGTTTGTTGCAGGTTGATACTGGATGATCCCGAAATACCTGGCTGTAGAAGTCGGGTACACACATCCTTCCCAGCATGCAGTGCTGAGCGCAACATCTACAGAAGAAAAAAAAATATTACACCATAGTCGAAGAGATACCCATGTAACCCACTCACTCACCACACCTTTGCATTCCATGCTTTAAAACAAAACATTAACATGTTTTTAAAGTCACATCACTGTATCCATTCTGGAACTTTGGTCCGACTAGAGACTACCTTTTTGGGGGTGGGTGGGTGGGGGGGGGGAGAACCTAACATGAGACACAAAGAAATGGATTTCTGCCCGGGCCATTCTGCTGCATGCATGTGAACACTGGAAATCCTTTTAAAATGAACTCTACAATTGGTCTAGCTCCATCATTGGCAGTACCCGTCAGAACCACTTCCAAACTGCACACCACCAACCTTACAATGAGGTCATATGTGACAAGACACACTAACCACAGAAAAAGGCCCCCAGACACCTGCAAAATTTGGACTGGCTCAAACATTGGAGGGTGTATACTACCAAATCAAATCCCATAGACGACAATAGTAACATATGTGCCTAAAACTCCTACCTGCAGCGTATCGATCGACATATAAACCACGGATATAAATACTACCACCCGGCCCTCACCCTTGAAGTGAATCAGAAAAAATTGGGAGGTCAAGCTACTCATTTCTGAAATAACAGGTAGCGTCTATGCATGACTTTTAAATAATAAAAAATTTTGCTAACATAAGCAAACGTTCTCTGGTGTAACCTAAGCATTTGTGTTATATTTTAAAGGTAAAATCTCTCTTTAAAAATATGTTTCAGTACAATGGAACAGTACGGTACTGCTGAAAGTTTTTAGTTTTTTTTAAACAAGTAATGAACGCATTTTCAGTGGCACACACACACACACACACACACACACACACACACCCACCGTATTTACTGGCATGCATGACTGCACATAATTCTGCACAGCAAACACTAAAACAACCACTTTTACTAAAGTGCCTTGATCTATCCAAACACTGTTCAGGCACATCTCTCCCATGTCCATTCTCTGGCTGAGCATCAGACAAAAGGTACTTTGGAATTTATTATAATAGTGAAAAGATTTATGGTGTCGGCCAAAATCAAATGTGTAGTAATAGAGCCTAATTAAATTAATTACAATTATTAGATACACTTCTTCCTTCAATATTTTCAGACACATTTAGACACAATTAAAAATATATACCTCATTTTTAATATAGCTATCAATAAAACAATGGTGAATGACAATTTAAATAATACAAACAACAAACAAAATATTATTTCACAATGTTGTAGGTATACTGGGTTCATTGCCCGGCATCGGCTCCCACCCAGAGCAAGTTTTAACTCAATGGGTAGGTCCATGACCCCTACACCCTCTTCTTTCTCATTAATAACCACTAACATGGTCATGAAATACACCAATCTAAATTTCCCCCAATATTCAATCCCCCGCCCATCCTTCTGTCTGACATTTGTCAGAGGTGGTGATCGGGATGGATGTGCTTGAACCTTTACGTAAATACAGTCTAAGAGTTTTGGTTGGTTGGTAACATAAATGTTTTAAATAATCATATTAAAATTATTTGTGTATAATATACAGACACAAACATTGAAATTAATTATCACTAGCAGAGTCGCAAATATCACATATTATTATGTCTTCATAGCCATAGTTCGCTACCATGATTTATTTATTTCCGTTAAAATAGCTCTCAATTTTGCTGAAAAACAAGACCCGACTGGGCATGAGTTCGACCCATACCCCCCTTTCAGTGGTTAGAGTAGCTTTAGGTATAGGGTTAGGGTTAATCTTTCGAGCCTTTGATATAGAGGGGTATGGGTGAAACTCTTCTTGGTGTGCAGGGCAAGTTGCTTCCCTCTATTTAGCAAATTTAAAATGACGGGGAAATTTTTTATGTTGTTGGAAGATTTATTTTGTTAATAATCATGCAAGTACTTCAGTTGGGATTTATTGAGTATGGTAGGTTATACAATAATATCAGAGGCGGATGGGGGGAAGGCAGAGGCCCGGCCCCCCTAAATTTTGCTATCTAGATATAATTTTATTATATATTAATTTTCTGTTTTTTTTAACAATCCCCCTCCAAACCTTCCCCAAAATTCCCTTGGCATTGCACCTCATGTCACTGCACACCCCCCCCCCCCCCCCCCCCCCCCCCGTCCCCCCAATAGATTTTTGGGATCTGCCACTGAATACATTATTGGTTTGCGTGTATTTGTTGTACTATTTCGGTTGTGAAACGGGTAAAACATGGTGTCGTAAGTTTTGAATACCAGCTATATAATATATATTCCGACGTAGGTAGAAAGAACTACACTTTTGACAAAATTAATTTATTTTTAATCATTACTATATGATTTTCTTAACCCTGACCCTAAACTTAATCGATTTTATTTCTAGGGGAGGCCCCCCCAATACCCCCCTATTGACTGGTTGCATTCAATTCCATAGCGCCATACCCAAAAATTTCTTTCTGGCAGAAACACTGACTATATAATAATCCAAGGTGAACCTCAAATTATCTCCCCTTTTTCTAGCCTCTAGGTTCTATTCAATCCGTAAAAATGGAGATGCAGGCCTATTCCCTTATGCAATTAACGTAATTGACGACAGACATACGTACATTGTAATCAACAAACTGAAGTCTTAAATGCACAGAACATTTACATCTTAACACACCACGGCAAGATTAGTTTATCACTAAAACATCAACATGCGACTTCGAAACAAAATCACCGACAGGTGGCGAAGTTTACCAAAAGGAAATGGACTGGTATGCGTCTAGTAATAGTCGTTTACTACATTTAGACCTTTGCGTAATATCAAACGTAATATCAAACAGGATATTAGTCCATAACGAAGGGGAGTGTGTATTGCTGTGATGAGACAACTTTGTTGAAGATATTCATTATTTAAATCGCTTTGTATTTCAGTCCTCTTTACAAAAATGGTATGACATAACTTTGGGTTTATTTTTGCTTCTTGCGCTTTGTATTACTTATATTTCTTGTCAGTTGCAATAATAGCAGGGCTTCTAGAATTTTTTTTTAATTCACTAGCCATGGCCCAGGTCATGGGATGGGGATGATGGGTCCGGATGGGATCAGTGATTAATTTTTTTTAGTAGCCATGATTAAAAATTCACTAGCCCTACTTTAAGTTGAAACAGTTTTACTAAATAATTTTAATAATCAAATATGTCACCTAAAGAGGAAGGTTAGGGTGGTGGCAGGATATTCATATTTACAAAATAGACTTTAACTGCAACATTTAACCAAAAATATTCACTAACCGTCGGGCATGGCAATAGCAAAAGATTGAATATCACTAGCCATGGGAATGGGGCTACCATAATCTAGAAGCCCTGAATAGTTCGGATGGATGTAGTGTGTTTTTTACTACGTCCGGATCTCCTTAAATACCCTTAATACAGCTGGTATTCAAAACTTGTGGCACCATGTTTCAACCGTTTCTCAACAGAAATAGTGCAACAAATGGACACACAAACCGTACTCACTAACCTTTAGACTACTGGATTAATTTTTAACAAAAACCACGTTGAGTGGGTACAAGTTTATAACTTTTACTCACATATATTCACTTAAATGTTTTATAAATACATGAAATAAAGTTCATTATATATGAATCGGTAAGTATTATTTTCATGTCTTTTTTGTAATTTTTATTATTTTTAGATCGGCTAATGGTGATTAAACTTAGGCAAAAAGTTGCGTTTACTTACGGGCATTTGTGGCCAGCTGTCCAGTATTTATGTCCATTATTCCCGATAACAGTGGTTTTCTGACCAGAATTTTTTTTTAAACCCCAATTACGATTCATATTGCAATATTTGGTAATTTTCGTTGTTGGTAAAACGATCAAATTTATTATCAAATTAGCTGTCACAATCAGCTATCGATCCCTGAAAATGACCGCGACGTGCCGCCATTGTTGTCAAGCAAAAATACTTGCCGAAAACCACTTTTTTAACTCAAAATTTCAAGATATTTCCAGTTGAAAAAATCAAAACAAAAGCCACCATTTTGAAAAAAAATCTTTGTTCTTTTATTATATTTCCGTTTCTGGTGAGTGTCGTGTGCAAAACGGCGGGAAATATGAATTGGGGAATGCACTGTATACAGTGTACAGTATGTCGACTGACGTAACATCGGGCGAGTTATCTCGCCTGCAGTACTCAGAAGGCTAAATCCCGATTGAAGTACTTGCTTCATTATTAACAAAATAAATCTTCAACGACAACCTTAAAAAATATGCACACCATTTTAAATTTGCTACCTAGATGGAAGTAGCATGCCATGCATGCCCCTTGCACTATTGCAATAACTGAGCGAATCAGGTGGTTAGCCTGTTCATTGCTGTCAGTATCCCCAGGTCAGAAACGTAGTCGGGGTGGGGCAGGGGGATGGGCATTGTGGACCAGTTGTGGAGTTCAAAAGCCTTGCTTGATCATTCCTTTAAGAATATATGGGTTGTCATGCCACATACTGAATAGTTCAAGCCCTTTTAAGGGCCCTGTAGACGGGCAACCTAGGGAGACCTTTCAATGCCATCTAGGTCCCCTTAACGAGCTACTCTCGATGCACTAATTCAAAAACACTGTAGCTCCCTCTTTTACTATTTCGATGGACCGTTCAAAATTGCGCCCAATTTCCTTCACAAAAATGTGCACCATTTCCATTTGGACCCATCCTACGGGATTCAAAATTCCATAGCACCAAACCACCCCCGCCTGTTACCAATCACGGTTGGACTGCTGGTGCACCATGATCTGCACCTGTAGTCAGCATGTACCTTTGTCCACTGCCTGGATTTGGCTCATCGCTTTATTCTCATATTTAGTTTTTATAACTTGTACAGATAGTCAATGTGGCATTGAATAGAAACATGTATTATGGAGAAACTAACCGCATGATTTCTCTACATAGAAGAGGGCCTCATAAGTTGTTAAACTTGTGCCCAATTCTTTTGTTCTTTGTACAATAAAATGTTTGCAGTCAATAAACATTAACTTTTATTATTTTTAGCGTTTTCGTTTCCGTGGCGACCTTGACTGCCCTGATTGGGTTTTGGCTGAGATCAGCACACTATCAAAAATTGTAAGTGTGTGTTTGTTTTGTTTAGCAATAACACTAGAGCACATTGGTTTATTAACCATTGGCTGCTGGATGTCAAACATTTAGTAATTTTTATATATATATAGTCTTAGAGAAGAAACCCACTACGTTTTTCCATTAGTAGCAAGGGATCTTTTTGATGCACCATCCCACAGACAGGATAGCACATAACAGGGCCATTGATATACAAGTCCAGGTGCAGTGACCGGAATGAGAAATAGTCCAATGAGCCCACTGATGGGGATCGATCCTAGACCCACTGTACATCAGGCAAGAGCTTTATCTTTGGACTACATTCAACCATCCATTCAACCATGCATTCATTCATCCATTTATTCAAACATTTGTTCATACATCCATTCATGGACGGGACATAACCCAGTGGTAAAGCGCGCGGTCAGTCTGGGATTGATCTCCGTTGGTGGGCCCATTGGGCTATTTTCTCATTCCAGCTAGTGCACCACGACTGGTATATCAAAGGCCGTGGTATATACTACCCTGTCTGTGGGATGGTGCATATAAAAGATCCAACCATCCATTTTATCATTGATCGAGCCATCCATTCATTCATCCAATCAATCATCCATCCATCCACCATCCATTCATTCATTTATTCAATTGTTATTTGGCAGGTTATTGTATTGTTACTTGCTAACCAGTGTAATACATGTGTTATTTGATGGGTTATTGTATTGTTACTTGACGACAAGTGTAATACGTGTGTTATTTGATGGGTTATAGTATTGTTACTTGTCAACCAGTATAATACATACATGTACATGTGTTATTGATGGGTTATCATATTGTTACTTGACGACCAGTGTAATACATGTATTATTTGATGGGTTATCATATTGTTACTTGATGACCAGTGTAATACATGTGTTATTTGATGGGTTATCATATTGTTACTTGATGACCAGTGTAATACATGTGTTATTTGATGGGTTATTGTATTGTTACTTAATGACCAGTGTAATACATATTTTATTTGATATTTTGTAGACCTCAGTGAAGATGAAGTTGTTGTGTGTACAAGTACTCAAGGATATGCTGGGTGAAGGTATTGATGTAAGTTGTGGGTCATTTTATTTCATTAGGCTTTCCATAAATGCAGGCATACTAGGCGTGAAATAATCAGTCACCATTGGTGACAACATTTTAGCTGGTGCCTAGAAAAATAATGTGGGGAGAGGGGGGAATTGGTCCCTGAATCTCTATATTATTTCCACTCTGGTATACATGACACATACATTAAATATGGTTAAACCTAGCTAGATAAAATGGCACATTAAATATGGTGAAATGTTAATCTAGATAAATGACACATTAAATATTGTGAAATGTTAATCTAGATAAAATGACACATTAAATATTGTGAAATGTTAATCTAGATAATATGACACATTAAATATGGTGAAATGTTAATCTAGTTAAAATGACACATTAAATATAGTGAAATGTTAATTGACAAACCTAGATAAAATGACACATTAAATATGGTGAAATGTTAATTCACAGACCTAGTTAAAATGACACATTAAATAAGGTGAAATGTTAATCTAGATAAAATGACACATTAAATATGGTGAAATGTTAATCTAGATAAAATGACACATTAAATATGGTGAAATGTTAATTCACAAACCTAGATAAAATGACACATTAAATATGGTGAAATGTTAATTCACAAACCTAGATAAAATGACACCACAATATTTGTCTGTGGCACTAACTACCTGATATTTCAATAAATTTAAAACAAAAAACTTCACATGTGCCAAAAAATACTAACCTTCCATTTTAGTATTAAATATCTTTACAGTATGACAAAGTGAACAAGTTGACAGCAGATGCTAAATTTGGTATGTACATTTGTATTTTCTTTTATTGTTAATATATTACATCACTAAATTTGGTACGTACATTTATATTGTCATTTATTGATAATATATTACATCACTAAATTTGGTACGTACGTTTGTATTGTCATTTATTGATAATATATTACATCACTAAATTTGGTACGTACGTTTGTATTGTCTTTTATTGATAATATATACTACCGACAAAAAATAAGGGAACGGGTGAAATGATAGTGAATGTTTTATTTCGATTGACGTCTGGAAAACCAAATTGGGGCGTGTATATCAATATCTGGTGTGTCCCAACATTTTGGTGTACACTCTCCGCCCGAGAATGTCCCACAGGTGCTCTATAGGGGACATATCGGGGGACTTAGCGGGCCAGTCGATTGTCGGTATGCCTTGTTGTCGTAGGTAATCAGTGACTATCCGAGCGTGATGTGGTCTGGCATTGTCGTCTTGAAATTCAAAAATTTTGCCAATATTTCTCGCTACTGGAACAACGACAGGACACAAAATGTGGTCCAGATATCTCTGGCCAGTCAAATTTCCATTAACAGTAATCAAATCTGTTCGCCTGTCATGTGTGATCCCTCCCCACACCATGACACTACCACCCCCATACCGATCATGGTCTAGAATTGTAGCCCAGGCATATCTCTCGCCACTACGTCGCCAACAACGTTTTCTGCCATCTGTGAATCTGAGGCAGAACCCCGATTCATCTGTAACGCCATTGTCGCCCACAGTCCATCCCTGGTGTTGCCTAGCCAACCGTAATCGTTGCCGCCTATGGTGAGCTGTTAGGGTCACACCCTTCAGAGGACGCCTTGCTTTCAGGCGGGCTTTGTAGAGTCTGTTCTTGACAGTCGATGTTGAAATTCGCCTTCCTGTTATTGTACGGAATTCACTGTTGATAGGAGCAGCTGATTTGAATCTATTGCATAGAGCAATTAATGTTATGGTACGATTTTGTTGAGGTGTCGTCTTTTTTGGCCTGCCACGCCCAGGTCTCGTTGCAACCCCGCCAGTTTGACGGTACTTATCCCACAATCTAGAAATTACACTTTTTGATTTACCAAACATTCGTGCAACTTGGCATATTGACGTACCTCCGTCTATCATACCGACAATTCACTATTTCGTCTCTTCATTACGGTATTGTCTTGGGACCATTTTCACGCATGTGATTACCTCACTTGCATCGGTGATTGTGAGTTCCACGATAAGCACATACATGTGATCTTCTGTGTGCACGTGCATCACATGCTGTTCATTCATGATGTGAAATTTCATTTTGATCAGATGAAGCGTTCAGATGCAACGCCACTGTATTGTAACAGTACATGTCAACGATAGATACATTCACATCAGTCGTTCCCTTATTTTTTGTCGGTAGTATATTACGTCACTAAATTTGGTATGTACGTTTGTATTGTCTTTTGTTGATAATATATTACGTCACTAAATTTGGTATGTACATTTGTATTTTCTTTTATTGATAATATATTACATTGATCCCTAAATGTTGGACTCCCAGTAGGAAGTGATTAATATATCAATTTGCTCTAGTGGTGTTAAACAGAACAGATTTTAACATTTAACCCTGGACTGTATTGTAGTACACCCATCTGTTCATTTTGATCTTAGTCTTTAAGATGGGTGCAAGAAAGAAAATGAGCATATTGTTCAATTTCTAGTATATTTAGTGAGCATAGTGTATCTTGTATGTTGACTTTTAGAAACGGGTGATGTAAAAGCAAGTATAGTGTTTATTTCGTAGTATATGTACCTATGTTTATTTTTAGAAACGGGTGATGTAAAAGCCAGTATAGCTGCCCTGGCTTTCATCCTGTCGAGTGCCGCTCGGTACAACGTCGACGGGGAAACGTTGTCAAGCGAGATGCAGCAACTTGGACTTCCTAAAGGTAGCAGGATCGATCCCTGTCATGGGCTTGTTATTTCAGCTAATATTCGATGATAATCTACAAAATAATATACCTCGTAAGATCATTTCTTTCAGTTTTTTCACATTATACATTTGGGAATTTTTGGATATATTCAAAATACGCTGATTGTTAACTAATGTGGGTTTTTTTTTTTACTTTAAGCTGATGTCATTATATGTTTGGGTTCTTCACAAAAAGAAAAATCAAGTGATCGTCTTTATGTTTTTTGTTGACAATTCTAACATTGTCCTGTTATGCAAAAAATGATTCTTAAAGGAAACATGTCACGTAAACCATATTTGGCACCAACCATGTACAATTAATTATAAATTGAATCACCTAAAAAAAAAAATTATAAAAAATTAATTACTTAAAATATCTCCATAAAAGAACCCCCGATACGAGCTCTTAGCGGAAATTGCCGATCTTTAATGAGCAGGGCAATCACGAGGTCCCTGACGTCAGAGACGCGTCGCTTGATCTGAAGCCTTACACTTAAAAGCATTAGTCCGTACCACTCATAAAGAATCTAAGACTTGCACAGCTTACCAAAACAATGAGTGTTCGTTCGCAAAACGTTTTGCCGTATCAATATGAGCTGTTAGTAAATGAAGAAAGACACACATTTACTTACAACAGTGATACTGAAGAAAAAACGGATAGCGAGTCGGAGGGTGGAGAAACTGATGGTGCCAGACCAGACCGGTCGACCAATTTACAGCCCGGAGCCCGAAAGTAACCCGGAGACAAAACCAAAACTCGGATGCTAATGCCGAGGTGTATACTGTTCATATTTAGCATAAAGATACACCTCGATATGATGTATTTAAATATGTAAAAAAATTAAATGTTGGACAAACATTTTTGGGTTTTTGTTTTTTTTAGAAAATATCGCATTTTTTATGTTCGGGCTGTACATAATGAAATCTGTATGCACAGTGTAAAGAAACGCTCTAATTTACGGCAAGGCGCTTCACTTTCATTAACCTGGCTTGTAAAACAACATAAATGACTTGAGAGTATAATCAACTTTTAAACTAAATATATTTCTATTTGCATCAATAGAACGAAATGGGGTTATAGTATTTTTCTCTCATAAAAAAAAAAGTAGCATATTATTAGAACTATTGGTAGGGTGCGTTAGAGTAAAAACGACCACTCACGATACCCAAGTGATAATTTTCTTTTCTTTGGTACTACGTAATTGGTCAGTTTGGTAATTTTAGATGGGAAAGTCTACTTAATCAAGGGTTTTACAGCATTATTTACAGTAATGAAGCAGGGCGGCTGATAATGTCCATTAACATTGTACTATAGTCGCGACAGGTTACGCCACAATACCCTGTAATCTTAAAAAAACTGGCACGTATTTTGGACGCATGTCTAGACCGTGGTAATCACTTACCTGGTCGATACCCTGCAATATACACCTGCCAATCAGGAATCACATGTGCAGGCCACGGAAAGAAAGGACCAATTAACTAAAACAACACTCCGATTCTCAAGTCAGCCCGTGGATGAAACATAATAGTTATTTCGACACCGACAGTAGTGGTTTTTTTTGTATTGAACTTCGTGTTGCTTTGGTGCTTCGGGCGATGAGGAACGTTTTTGTAACGTATTCCGCCCGAAGATTAAAAACATTATTTAAAATTATTATTGTTTTCTACACGTTTTTTAAAAACATATTTAAATACATCGTACTGAGATGTATCCTCATGCCAAATCCCATGTTTGTATATGCCATATTTAATTACTTATTGACGTTTCCTTCTTCGGACGGTGAATACAGATTTTGTTATGTAGGCCTACAGCCCTAACATGAAAAATCTTTTTTTTTCCAAAAAAATAAATAAATAAAAAATTCTACATTTTTGTTTTAACATATATAAATACATCATGCTGAGGTGTATCTTTGTGCCAAATATGTACAATGTACACCTCGGCATTCGCAACCGAGTACTGTTTTTGTCTCCGGGTAACGTTCGGGCTCCGGGCTGTAATTAGGCGGACACCAAAGTACTATGCGGTGTTGGTGTCCAATCTTTTCTTTTGCGATAAAATACACGCGTCTTTCTTCGGATACAATCCTTTGGAAAACCATAAAAAGACAATCCCGATCGTTTAAACTGTTTATTTTTACACCCGAAGGCCGCGCAGTACGGCACTGTTGGACTGAAAAGATCGTAAGCCCCTTACTCCATATATAAACAGTTAACAACAATGGAAGAGTACAGCGGCTCTGACGTCACTTCCCTTTTTTTCCGAACGCTCACGAAGAAATATGCATAAATCGTACTTTGATACTGGTTAGCGTAATTTCTTCATTTTAAGTTAACTACACGTATTTTATTGTTATAAAGTTATTTGTATATTATTTTTATATCATTTTTCTTTTAAAATGAGCTATAATATGGTCTCGTGTCATGTTTCCTTTAAGGTTGCACAGTGACAATGGAGCAATATGTAATGATTTAGATTCCTTTTACTTTCATTTCAAGGGTTTTGTGGTAATATTACCGATGATATCGTGGCTTAGATTACCAATGATATAATGATTTAGTTTCCTTTTACTTTCATTTCAAGGGTTTGGTCTGTTTTGTGGTCATATTACCGATGATATCATGGCTTAGATTACCGATGATGTAATGATTTAGATTCCTTTTACTTTCATTTCAAGGGTTTTGTGGTCATATTACCGATGATATCATGGCTTAGATTACCGATGATATAATGATTTAGTTTCCTTTTACTTTCATTTCAAGGGTTTGGTCTGTTTTGTGGTCATATTACCGATGATATCATGGCTTAGATTACCGATGATGTAATGATTTAGATTCCTTTTACTTTCATTTCAAGGGTTTTGTGGTCATATTACCGATGATATCATGGCTTAGATTACCGATGATATAATGATTTAGTTTCCTTTTACTTTCATTTCAAGGGTTTGGTCTGTTTTGTGGTCATATTACCGATGATATCATGGATTAGATTACCAATGATATAATGATTTAGATTCCTTTTACTTTCATTTCAAGTGTTTTGTGGTCATATTACCGATGATATCGTGGCTTAGATTACCGATGATATAATGATTTAGATTCCTTTTACTTTCATTTCAAGGGTTTGGTCTGTTTTGTGGTCATATTACCGATGATATCGTGGATTAGATTACCGATGATATAATGATTTAGTTTACCGATGAAGTAATGGCTTAGATTACTGATGATATAATGATTTAGATTCCTTTTACTTTCATTTCAAGTGTTTTGTGGTCATATTACCGATGATATCGTGGCTTAGATTACCGATGATATAATGATTTAGATTCCTTTTACTTTCATTTCAAGGGTTTTGTGGTCATATTACCGATGATATCGTGGCTTAGATTACCGATGATATAATGATTTAGATTCCTTTTACTTTCATTTCAAGGGTTTTGTGGTCATATTACCGATGATATCGTGGATTAGATTACCGATGATATAATGATTTAGTTTACCGATGATATCATGGCTTAGATTACCGATGATATAATGATTTAGATTCCTTTTACTTTCATTTCAAGGGTTTTGTGGTCATATTACCGATGATATCATGGATTAGATTACCGATGATATAATGATTTAGTTTACCGATGAAGTAATGGCTTAGATTACCGATGAAGTGATTTAGATTACCGAACACATAATATTTAGATTACCCATGAAGTAATGATTTAGATTACCGATGATGTAATGATTTAGATTACCGATGAAGTAATGATTTAGATTACCGATGAAGTAGTGGCTTAGATTACCCATGAAGTAATGGCTTAGATTACCGATGAAGTAATGGCTTAGATTACTGATGAAGTAATGATTTAGATTACCGATGAAGTAATGATTTAGATTACCGATGAAGTAATGATTTAGATTACCGATGAAGTAGTGGCTTAGATTACCGATGAAGTAGTGGCTTAGATTACCGATGAAGTAATGATTTAGATTACCGATGAAGTAATGGCTTAGATTACCGATGAAGTAATGATTTAGATTACCGATGAAGTAATGATTTAGTTTACCGATGAAGTAATGGCTTAGATTACCGATGAAGTAATGATTTAGTTTACCGATGAAGTAATGGCTTAGATTACCGATGGAGTAATGGCTTAGATTACCGATGAAGTAATGATTTAGATTACCAATGACGTAATGATTTAGATTACCGATGAAGTAGTGGCTTAGATTACCGATGAAGTAATGATTTAGATTCCTAATGAAGTAATGGCTTAGATTACCGATGAAGTGATTTAGATTACCGAACACATAATATTTAGATTACCCATGAAGTAATGATTTAGATTACCGATGATGTAATGATTTAGATTACCGATGAAGTAATGATTTAGATTACCGATGAAGTAGTGGCTTAGATTACCCATGAAGTAATGGCTTAGATTACCGATGAAGTAATGGCTTAGATTACTGATGAAGTAATGATTTAGATTACCGATGAAGTAATGATTTAGATTACCGATGAAGTAATGATTTAGATTACCGATGAAGTAGTGGCTTAGATTACCGATGAAGTAATGGCTTAGATTACCGATGAAGTAATGATTTAGATTACCGATGAAGTAATGATTTAGTTTACCGATGAAGTAATGGCTTAGATTACCGATGAAGTAATGATTTAGTTTACCGATGAAGTAATGGCTTAGATTACCGATGGAGTAATGGCTTAGATTACCGATGAAGTAATGATTTAGATTACCAATGACGTAATGATTTAGATTACCGATGAAGTAGTGGCTTAGATTACCCATGAAGTAATGATTTAGATTACCGATGAAGTAGTGGCTTAGATTACCGATGAAGTAATGATTTAGATTACCGATGAAGTAATGATTTAGTTTACCGATGAAGTAATGATTTAGGTTACCGATGAAGTAATGGCTTAGATTACCGATGGAGTAATGGCTTAGATTACCGATGAAGTAATGGCTTAGATTACCGATGAAGTAATGATTTAGATTACCGATGAAGTAATGATTTAGTTTACTGATGAAGTAATGATTTAGGTTACCGATGAAGTAATGGCTTAGATTACCGATGGAGTAATGGCTTAGATTACCGATGAAGTAATGGCTTAGATTACCGATGAAGTAATGGCTTAGATTACCGATGAAGTAATGGCTTAGATTACCGATGAAGTAATGATTTAGATTACCAATGACGTAATGATTTTACTTCCAAGGTTTTGAATGTGGAGTGGATTTCGAGCTTTACCCTTTAATTTTTATGGTCTACAGGATAAAGATAATAAGAAGTTAATGACATCGGATATCTGCTTTATCCTGTAGGACCTCGCAGAATTTCCCATTCTTACCCTCACAGGATAAAGTAGATATCCGACATCATTATAGCTAGTTATTCTCTCTCTCTCTCTCTCTCTCTCTCTCTCTCTCTCTCTCTCTCTCTCTCTCTCTCTCTCTCTCTCTCTCTCTCTCTCTCTCTCTCTCTCTCTCTCTATATATATATATATATATATATATATATATATATATATATTTGTTACAGTGGCAAGATAAATGTTTAGTTTCTTGTTTGTTACTATGGTAACACTGGTGTGTACTTTCAGAACATGCAGGATCTCTGTGTAAGTCGTACAGTGATAATCTTGACAAGTTGCAGCTCCATCTACGTACGCATAGTCTCCGATGTGAGTTACCTCCCCTGATTTCTGTTATTAGTCCCCTACCAGTCCAACAGTATTGAGCTGAACTTTTGTGTGTTTTGAAATATGGCATTTGTTAGGAGTAGTGTTCTCCCTAGCTCTTTTAGCATGGTGCGGCACCATGCCTCAATAGTCTAGCACCATCTTGCCTTAATCAGCACCATGCTGCCCTGAGATTAAAGAAGCCATTTTCAGTAATTAATTATAAAATTGCCTTTATAAAACACCAAAAAAGGTATTATTAATTAATAAAATATGCCTTTTATATCTTTTGCCATTCATTTAATAAAGCAAACACATAAATTACATAATGTTTTATTTCAATTAATTACAAGTGCCCCGAATATGGTGAAAATGCCCCAGAAGTGTTTTGTCTACCATGCCTTGCCAAATTTCTAGGGAAATCACTAAGGAGGTATAAAAATTTGTTTTCCAAAAGTAAATATTGCAATTCCTCAATATTAATATGAAATTTTATGTATAGTTATTATTATGTTGTGTTACAAATAATGTTTAACTTTCATGGCGATTTATCCATTTTTCACACAGTTATGGCCTTTGAATTTAGGAGATAGGACCATGTGTTGTGCCGGGGAGGAGACATGTATTTAGAGCTGGGCGGTATTGAAATTTGAGGTTCGATATCAGTATTTTTGGGGTGATTTACCTCGGTATTAGTACAGTATTCGGTATTGACACAGTACCAATACCAATACCGATATCGAGATGTATTTTCAGTTTACTCAGCTTTAAATGCATGCCTCAGGTAAGGCTCACTTTCATATTCTGATTTCTCTATATTTTTACTTTCCCACAGTGTCAACGCTAGAGTCTACCCAATGGAGAGTGGATTATATTCTGGCATCAAGCGAACTAACGGTTTGTGTGATATTTTATAATGAAGTATATAATATTTTATAATGAAGTACTTATGTAATATTTCATCTGCTATGTATTCTGGCATAGAACAAACTAATGGTTTATGTGATATTTTACAATGAAGTATGTGACATTTTATCTGGCTACAGCAATTTTAAATTGGTAACTCTTGCAATAAATATAAAAAAACAATAATAGTCCCTTCAGCCGACGGCAATAATTTTTATCCGTCAGTAAAACGCTGGCATCAGTGAATCCCCTAACCGACGACAATTCATATTGCAATTATGGCACTTGCTGTTGGTGCTGCTGTTAAGGTCAATTGCTGTTGGTGCCTCCGTTAAAGTCAATTGCTATTGGTTCTACAGTTACGGTAAATTGCTTTTGGTGCCGCCGTTAAGGTTAATTGCAGTTGGTGCCGCCGTTAAGTTCAATTGCAGTTGGTGCCGCCATTAAGGTCAATTGCTGTTGGTGCTGCCATCAAGGTAAAGCTCTGCCCTACCATATTAAGTAATTACAAATGGTGTCATTTACAGGATATTGTCTGAGGCTGTGAATTTCTCAGGATATTTTTGGGATATTACTGTTCTGCATGATATTAATATCTATATAATATTATCAAGATAGTGTCTTATACAACTATAAAAATTTCAATATGTGAGAATATTTTCAGGATATCGGCGAGCCATGTGTTGAAGTGAAGTAATATTTTCCAGGATATTTTCTGTTTCAGGATATCAATGAGCTGTGCATTGAAATGAAGTGATATTTTTCAGGATGTTTTCTCTGTTTCAGGATATCAATGAGCCGTGCATTGAAGTGAAGTGATATTTTTCAGGATATGTTCTCTATTTCAGGATATCAATGGAGCCGTGTGTCGAAGTGAAGTGATATTGTTCAGGATATTTTCTTTTTCAGGATATCAATGAGCCATGTGTCGTAGTGAAATGATATTTTCTATGATAATTTCTCTGTTTCAGGATATCAACGAGCCATGTGGTGAAGTGATATTTTCCAGGATATTTTCTCTATTTCAGGATATCAATGAGCCATGTGTCAAAGTGAAATTATATTTTTCACGATATTTTCTGTTTCAGGATATCATCGAGCCGTGTGTTGAAGTAAAATGATATTTTTCACAATATTTTCTCTCTATTTCAGGATATCACGAGCCATGTGTCAAAGTGAAATGATATTTTTCACAATATTTTCAGTTTTAGGATATCAACATGCAGTGTCGAAGTGGTGATATTTTCCAGGATATTTTCTCTGTTTCAGGATATCAACGAGCCGTGTGTCAAAGTGAAGTGATATTTTTCAGGATATTTTCTCTGTTTCAGGATATCAACGAGCCGTGTGTGCAAGTTAAGCTGGAGAGTCGGGATCCTCAGACTCAAACCGTCACCCCTATCACGTTCACCGTATCCGCCGATAAATTCAGAGTTCTTCTTAATGGTACGAGTCACTCAAGTGTTTTCCATCACCGTTCACGATTCTCTCTTTACCTCTCACAGATAAACATGTTATTTCCAGTTTTTGAAGATTTTATATATTCAGTTTGGTTAGAAAAGTTTACAGATTTTTTTTGAAGTTTGAAACTACACACAGTTATTTCCAGTGTTGTTGAGTGGAGGTGTGACTGTTAGTTAGTGTTAAACATTTGGAAGGACACAAATATTTGTCAGCTCACCCTGACCCTAACTATGACCTTGACCTCTAGCTGGTGGGTGTCTGTTTTGTGCTTGATTTATGTGCGTGTCTCAGAGTGAGACGAAATTCCATTGTAGCCACAAAAGTCTACCCCACTGAATGGCAACAATAAGCGATCTGAAATAAGAATCCAAGTCAGAGTTATGAAACACTGGGTGTAGTCAAAGAGAAGCCAGCTTGTCGGTGTGATGAATTGATCCTCCGACACATCACACCTCAGACAGTGATCCTTCACTTCATTTTGGTCTCTCTAGAAAATGTTTTAACACCAATAGCTACTCTTTAGAAAATGTTTTAACACCAGTAGCTACTCTCTAGAAAATGTTTTAACACCAGTAGCTACTCCCTAGAAATTGTTTTAACACCAGCAGCTACTCCCTAGAAATTGTTTTAACACCACTACTAGTAGCTACTCTCTACAAAATGTTTTAACACAAGTAGCTACTCTTTAGAAAATGTTTTAACACCAGTAGCTACTCTCTATAAAATGTTTTAACACCAGTAGCTACTCCCTAGAAATTGTTTTAACACCAGCAGCTACTCCCTAGAAATTGTTTTAACACAAGTAGCTACTCTCTAGAAAATGTTTTAACACCAGTAGCTACTCCCTAGAAATTGTTTTAACACAAGTAGCTACTCTCTAGAAATTGTTTTAACACCAGCAGCTGCTCTCTAGAAAATGTTTTAACACCAGCAGCTGCTCTCTAGAAAATGTTTTAACACCATTAGCTACTCTTTAGAAAATGTTTTAACACCAGTAGCTACTCTTTAGAAAATGTTTTAACACAAGTGGCTGCTCTCTAGAAAATGTTTTAACACCAGCAGCTGCTCTCTAGAAAATGTTTTAACAACAGCAGCTGCTCTCTAGAAAATGTTTTAACAACAGCTGCTACTCTTTAGAAAATGTTTTTACTGGTGTAGCTGCTGTATTATTTAACTTCGTCATTTTGGGAGAGGATCTAGCTCACTCGGTAGAGCGCTCACCTGAGGTTGTAGGATCGAATCACCCCAGTGGACCCCATTCCCATCCCAACCAGTGTACCACAACTGGTTTATCAAAGGCTGTGGTATGTGTTGTCCTGTCTGAGAGAGTGCATATAAAAGATCCCTTGCTACTGATGGAAAAATGTAGCAGGTTTCCTCTCTAAGACTATGTCTAAATTACCAAATGTTTGACATCCAGTAGCTGATGATTAATAATTCAACCTGCTCTAGTTGTGTCATTAAACAAAAACAAACTTCTTTTCCTTTTTGTTTTTCAGAGCTAAAGCAAGCAGATTCCATGATGGACAGCTTGGTATCCTAGCTCTGTGTCTCCTAGCTTCTGTGCCTCCTACAACAGCAGACATGGAGCCAGGGAATCTGTGAAGGGCCATCAGAGGAGTTGATTCCCCTTTACAAACAATTAACAATCTGACAATCTGAGGCCGTTGAGATATCTTCCAGGATGCATAAAACAGTGTTGCTGTTTAAATAGTGACTAATGCACCAGTAAAACGTTTGTGACATATTTGTTAAAACAGTTAGGCTTCAAAATATATGGGTGCACCCTAGTGCACCACCCTATAAATCACCAGTGAATAATATCCTTACTGATGCTGTGTTTCCAAGAAATATGAACAGAACTGTCCTAAACACTTGAGGTTATTGATTTTGACGTTTTAAGTATGTAACCTCCCTGAAATGTCTGCAAAATGTTATTTCAGACCCTCTAGATTTCAAAATGCACTAGGACCCCCTAGTGTCTTGGGCCTTCCATGCTGTTCATACAAAGAATCTATTTGCCCTCCCCTCGAACACACACACAAACAAAATCCCAGCTACAGCCCTGCAGTTATAGTGAGTATACCACCAAATCGAATCCTACTGACGACAATAGTAACGTGTGGGTAAAACTTCTACCTGCAGTGTATCAATCGACATAAACACCACAGATATAAATACTACCACACCTCGCCCTTAAAGTAAATCAGAAACAAATTGGGGCTTAAGCTGCTCATTTCATAGATAAGGGGTAGTTTGTGACTACCCTAGTTATGTACAAAAATTGTCATGCTATTTTTAGTAGGATCCCGCATGTTTTAACCACAAGGCTACTTGACACAGTGGTACTACATGAAATAAAATTGCATACCTTTTTTGCCCAGATGAAACTAATTTTTTTACAAACAAACATGCAAACATTTATCACAAATGACAGGACTTGTGGTATTAACTGCTATATCAAAAGTTTGGTGCACCTGGAACTTTGACCCAGCCGGAAGTTACTTGGTTTAGTACTACCTACAGAGGAGGAAACAAGGCTCAGGACTGTTCCATCTTTAAGGGGAGGAGGCATTTTATGTAAACACACCACCCACATAATATCATTTTATTTAAACCATGTATTCTCAGGAAAATAATATGGTAGACTTGTCTGTGATTAAAACAATGATTAGGTTGACTTGCATTCCTCCATGTTTACAAACGGCACAGATATATTTCTGATAGGAGCGTCCATTAACAGTGGAGGATCTAGAAAATCCATTTAAGGGGGAGCCCCAATGACATGAGGCGGAATGCCAATGGAACTTTGGGGGAGGTTTGGAGGTGATCGTAAGAAACTGATAATTAATATATAATAAAATTATAACTGTCGCGGGGCGGGCTCCTGGCCTCCCTCTAGATCCGCCTCTGATTAAACATCGATTCATCAACCACCACCCTATCTCCATTGATGAACTCTCTAACCGCCTTCATTTGGAACAAAAACACCATTCAGTGATGGACAAACGTGTTGGTATGTGCAGAGTTGTGGAAGCAAAATACTGTGTCACTGAAGCTGGTTTCTCCTCTAATGATGCCCACTGTGACTTCTGGATGTGGCAGTGTCATTAAAGAAATATTCATTTTATTGATTAACAAGAAAGTAGAGCGACAATAAATTCATTACTGGTCTTTTGTTTTTATTCTGTTTGTGTGGATGTTTTTCACATGGGGGGGGGGGGAGGGGGGTTGAGAGGGAGAAGATGCTACTTTCAGGATTGAATTCATTAGCTGTGTAACAGTTTGTTGCCATGGATTCAGTAAGTACGGAAAACACTTGTTGTCCCATGACGAAGTGTGTTGCGTGTTTTGCTGTTGGTTTAACACTCGCCTACTAAGCCTAGTCTGAGTACTCGTATTGTACAAAAAAAAAAAAAAAATTCTACTTATGCATGGAATGGAGTTGCCACCCCCCAAAAAAAGTATTCAATGATAACAAGTAACACGTTTGCAAACTACATGTTCTCCCAGGTCAGGTCAGGTCATAGGTTTTAACGTGCACATTCAGAACAACCAGTAACAAGTTTGCAAACCACTTGCTCTCCCAGGTCAGGTCAGGTCATAGGTTTTAACGTGCACATTCAGAACAAGTTGTAGGCTAGCACACACCTGTCATGGGCGCAGGTGTCGACTTTCGCTGGCAGCATTAAGGCCTGAAAAAGATGCTCTTCCCGTCAACTTCAGACTTAATAGTTAACACTTCAAAGCAGTCTGCCATGAAATAATCAACGTCAAACAGCAGACTACAGTAACTTGCACGGATATATTCCCACATTCTGGACAACCAAATGGAAAGATAACTGTGATTTGTGCCAGATAACCGGCCTCGATGACAGGTTAGATAAAATGCATTCTAAAGGTTGGCACAGCTTGTCCATACTTATATGATTTCTGATATATCTGCACATAAACTTTGTATAAATAACTCGAGAGTAACAAACGTAACATGTTGCGATTTTGCCAGGAATTCGGCATTAGACTGTTCTTACATTTAGTTACAAGTTCTGTGATTTCTTTGTTTTGTTAATTGTTGTAACGATCATAGTATACTGCAGTAATGGATTAATAAACAATCGTCTAGAGGATGTTAAACATTTGTTAATTTCAGGTACGTAGGAACGATAGATCTGTAGTGGGGGGGGGGGGGGGCTGCAATAGTTTTCCTTTATATATAGAGCGACAGAAAAAAACCTATATTTTGGTCCTCAAGCTCAAGAGGATAACAACGTTTATCCATATTTACATTACTGCCAAACAGCTATATACGGTTCCATACGAAGTAAATATGCATCTTTACAAGGATTGAAGTTAATTTATTAATGTGCGTTGAATGGTGAAATCAATGGTAAAACATTTTCAGGCAAGACTATTTTGCTGAAAGAAGCGAGACGTAGCCCAGTGGTAAAGCGCTCGCTTGATGCGCGGTCGGTTTGGGATCGATCCCCGTCGGTGGGCCCATTGGGCTATTTCTCGCCTCCAGCCAGTGCACCACGACTGATACATCAAAGGCCGTGGTATATGTTGTCCTGTCTATGGGATGGTGCATATAAAAGATCCCGTGCTGCTAATTGAAAAGAGTAGCCCGTAAAGTGGCGACAGCGGTTTTTCTCTCTCAATATCCTTAACCATATGTCCGACGCCATATAACATTTCCTTATTTTGTTCAAACGTCTCCATCGTTTTTGCCCGACGGAAGAACAGAAATGTTTTATTTAACGACGCACTCAACACATTTTATTTACGGTTATATGTCTTCAGACATATGGTTAAGGACCACATATATATTGAGAGAGGAAGTCCGCTGTTGTCACTTCATGGGCTACTATTTTCGATTAGCAGCAAGGGATATTTTATATGCACCATCCCACAGACAGGATAGCACATACCACGGCCTTTGATATAACAGTCGTGGTGCACTGGCTGGAACGAGAAATAGCCCAATGGGGCCCACCGACGTTTTTTTGCCCGAATGCGAAGATTTGTTTCCTTATAATAAAAAATATAATGGCGTAGGTAACACCTTTTGTTATAAGCAAAGACATGGGGGAGGGGGTATTATTTTGAATAGGACTTTAGTAGCCTCACCTACAGAAGGCGTTATTTATTTATTTTATTTACCGTTTAGGCCTATATAGTCCGACCTTATTGCCCAATACTAGCTATACTACAGGCGAAAACAAAAATAAAGAAAAAAGTTTATTCTCTGTAACTACACCATTAGAGCACATTGATTTATCAATTATCGGCTATTGGACGTTAAACGTTTGGTAATTTTGATACATAGTCTTTTAAAGGAAACCCACTACATTTACCAGTAATAGGTCAACTTGCCCGAGTAGGCCTACTCTGACTGTAGAGGGCAGGCGGACATTTGGACAAATAGGGGCCTATTCAGTAGACTGAAAAAAATGTTTTATTTAACGACGCATTCAACACATTTTATTTATGGTTATATGGCGTCAGACATATGGTTACGTACCACACAGATTTTGAGAGGAAACCCGCTGTCGCCACTACATGGGCTACTCTTTCCGATTAGCAGCAAGAGATCTTTTATTTGCACTTCCCACAGGCAGGATAACACAAACCATGGCCTTTGTTGAACCAGTTATGGATCACTGGCCGGTGTAAGTGGTTTACACCTACTCACTGAGCCTTGCGGAGCACTCACTCAGGGTTTGGAGTCGGTGTCTGGATTAAAAATCCCATGCCTAGACTGGGATCCGAACCCAGTACCTACCAGGCTGTAGACCGATGGCCTAACCATGACGCCACCGAGGCCGGTCAGTAGACTGAATATCTGTCAAAATAACTGTCTAATCCTCTAAGAGTACTCAGGCTAAAGGTCAAGGATCGGCGTTTTTATATGCCACATCGGAAGGAAGGAAATGTTTTATTTAACGACGCACTTAACACATTTTATTTACGGTTATATGGCGTCAGACATGATTATATATAAGGACTACAGATAGCGAGGAAACCCGCTGTCACCACTTCTTGGGCTACTATTTTCGATTAACAACGATATCTTTTATATGCACCATCCAATAGACAGGATAGCACATACCACGGCCTTTGATATACCAGTCGTGGTGCACTGGCTGGAGCGAAAAATAACGCAATGGGCCCACCGACGGGTATCCCACATCGGATTCATCCCATAGACAGGATAGCACATACCACGGCATTTTTAAAAACTAGTCATGGTGCACTAATTGGGACGAGACATGGCCCAATTGGTCCATTGACGAGGATTGATCCTAGACCGACAGCGCATCAGGCGAGCGTTTCACCACTGAGCTACCTCCAGCCCCAGATAAAGAAAGAAAGAATACAAGACTACGGACAATCTGGTTAAAATTAGCTCTACTGGGTCTGCCACATGTAATAGTGGAGCTAATTTTAATTATATTGGACTACGGGCTGAGGTAGGAGATGATTTTTGCTGTAGCTTCGCTCTGGTACAGTATACACACTACGGGAAGAAACCCGACAGAACATTGAATTATTTTCTTGTCCTTGCTGGCTCTCGGACGGCAGACTACTCGTGCAAGGATAAGTCGATCCGCCATCTGCACCAACTGGTATCAGATTACAAACGACGCACCACAGTAGCGGGAGTTAACAACAACCAACAAACCCTGCTCCCGGAAACGGAAGCATTTGGCACAAGTGTTGAAAAAGGAAGTCTTACATTTATTGTATGTTTTAAATTTAATCGCTGATTTGTGATGATGATTGCTGTGATATTTGATTGGAAGTTTACGCCAGGTGTTCACGATTCATTGTGACAGCCGATCGGGTGGATGATGAGTGAAGGGGGGATGGAGGAGCGCCAGGGGCTGGGGCAATATGTCCGCAGCCAGGCGCGTTACGGCTACGGCACGGCAGCCACGAGTAACACGGCCACACGGAAATCACCGAACCCGAGCGACGGGACGAAGTTTATAAAACACATGGTCTCATCCACCGACACATTGATGGGCATAGCGCTCAAATACAATGTCACTGTAAGTAATACGACATTAAATGATTAAACCAGATGTAACCCGAGCTATGGTCTCATTACGCAGATCTGTCAGATCTGACAGATGTCATCTGCCATTGAAACCCATGTTAAATTGCCAAACTTCAAAGAAGATTGCCAATAGAACAGTTTCTCATTGGCACTAACAACATACACCATTGTGAACATACATTATATAAGCATTTATCACTTGCGCTATATACCCATGTCCCAAAAGGTCGATGCACAGTATTACAAAATAACATGGGCAAAATACAACCAGAAGGCTTACCATTAAACATACATATTGTTTTAATTCTTCACCATTTCCTAGAAGTGAATATGTGAACCATAACATATGTCACAGTTAGGAACTATAGTGGACCGTGATAATGGACTCTCACCCGGAAGTGATCTGTGTAGTGAGACCTATGCACAGAGACGTTTAACCAGTAGATCTATATCATACAGAGAGGTTTTCCCAGAGACATATAGAGCAGTGGGCCACTACACTTTACTGCGCTTTGACATCATTGAAGTTGAAGTGCCTTAAATCAATTGCTGCTACACTTTAATTGACCTAGTGCAGGGTAGTTCATCAAGATTAACCTTGAGTGCAAGCATATTGCGAGGTTAATCTGCGCGATGCATTAAGCCTATAGCAGATCTGAATCAGTGAATGGTTCCTAGGAATTTTGCTCAGAACGGAATTGCAGTCAAAATAATGACTACCGTCACGTTTTCCCACCCTAATCGTGTATTGTGATCTATTTCGAGCTCATGAAGACCAAGACCAAGCAGCCAGTTTCAGCAGACACTCATGGCTACATTCTAAACACCGTACTCATACATCTTTCGATTGTTATCTGTATTTCCCACACTTTTAAACAGAAGAAAGAAAGAAATGTTTTATTTAACAACGCACTCAACACATTTTATTTACGGTTATATGGCATCAGACATATGGTCAAGGACCACACAGATTTTGAGAGGAAACCCGCTGTCGCCACTACATGGCCTACTCTTCCGATTAGCAGCAAGGGATCTTTTATTTGCACTTCCCACAGGCAGGATAGCACAAAATATGGCCTTTGTTGAACCAGTTATGGATCACTGGTCGGTGCAAGTGGTTTACACCTACCCATTGAGCCTTGCGGAGCACTCACTCAGGGTTTGGAGTCGGTATCTGGATTAAAAATCCCATGCCTCGACTGAGATCCGAACCCAGTACCTACCAGCCTGTAGACCGATGGCCTGCCACGACGCCACTGAGGCCGGTCACTTTTAAACAGTGTTCAAGATTAAACATTTTGGGCAGTATATTAATATCCCAGTTGGATACTAACATTTCAAAATCTGGTATCCCACCTGAGAATTTAGTATCCAACTTAAATGAAATTCATAAACAGGGGTTGAATTTTACACAATTCCGCTATTCCGCAAATAGTAAATTTCGAAACGGTCTATTCTTCCAATATTCCGTCATGAAAGTACATTTTTCTGCCTAATGCTACACCGCAATTCATGAAATTTGCATTCAAATGGAATCGGCAAAAATATTTGCTGCATCTATTTTTGATTAATAATAATACTGACATAAATTAATATTTAGCAGTAATCTATGTGTTTCAGACATTACTAATGATAAACCTACCTGTATCAATTTTCTGCAGATGTGGAATCAATATATCAAATAAAATTTGAAGGGAAGAAACTTCAAACAAAACAATAGCAACTTAGCGGTTCCCAGTCTATTGCTACGCAGCTATTGCTCCAGTGTAGCATTAGACTGGGTACGAGTTGAGGAGATATTGTTACGGCATAGCATTAGACTGGGTACGAGTTGGGGGGATATTGTTACGGCATAGCATTAGACTGGGTACGAGTTGGGGGGATATTGTTACGGCATAGCATTAGACTGGGTACGAGTTGGGGGGATATTGTTACGGCATAGCATTAGACTGGGTACGAGTTGAGGAGATATTGTTACGGCATAGCATTAGACTGGGTACGAGTTGAGGAGATATTGTTACGGCATAGCATTAGACTGGGTACGAGTTGAGGAGATATTGTTACGGCATAGCATTAGACTGGGTACGAGTTGAGGAGATATTGTTACGGCATAGCATTAGACTGGGTACGAGTTGAGGAGATATTGTTACGGCATAGCATTAGACTGGGTACGAGTTGAGGAGATATTGTTACGGCATAGCATTAGACTGGGTACGAGTTGAGGAGATATTGTTACGGCATAGCATTAGACTGGGTACGAGTTGAGGAGATATTGTTACGGCATAGCATTAGACTGGGTACGAGTTGAGGGAGATATTGTTACGGCATAGCATTAGACTGGGTACGAGTTGGGGGGAGATATTGTTACGGCATAGCATTAGACTGGGTACGAGTTGAGGGAGATATTGTTACGGCATAGCATTAGACTGGGTACGAGTTGAGGGAGATATTGTTACGGCATAGCATTAGACTGGGTACGAGTTGAGGAGATATTGTTACGGCATAGCATTAGACTGGGTACGAGTTGAGGAGATATTGTTACGGCATAGCATTAGACTGGGTACGAGTTGGGGAGATATTGTTACGGCATAGCATTAGACTGGGTACGAGTTGGGGAGATATTGTTACGGCATAGCATTAGACTGGGTACGAGTTGGGGAGATATTGTTACGGCATAGCATTAGACTGGGTACGAGTTGGGGAGATATTGTTACGGCATAGCATTAGACTGGGTACGAGTTGGGGAGATATTGTTACGGCATAGCATTAGACTGGGTACGAGTTGGGGAGATATTGTTACGGCATAGCATTAGACTGGGTACGAGTTGGGGAGATATTGTTACGGCATAGCATTAGACTGGGTACGAGTTGGGGAGATATTGGGCATAGCATTAGACTGGGTACGAGTTGTTTGTTACGGCATAGCATTAGACTGGGTACGAGTTGGGGAGATATTGTTACGGCATAGCATTAGACTGGGTACGAGTTGGGGAGATATTGTTACGGCATAGCATTAGACTGGGTACGAGTTGGGGAGATATTGTTACGGCATAGCATTAGACTGGGTACGAGTTGGGGAGATATTGTTACGGCATAGCATTAGACTGGGTACGAGTTGGGGAGATATTGTTACGGCATAGCATTAGACTGGGTACGAGTTGGGGGAGATATTGTTACGGCATAGCATTAGACTGGGTACGAGTTGAGGAGATATTGTTACGGCATAGCATTAGACTGGGTACGAGTTGAGGGAGATATTGTTACGGCATAGCATTAGACTGGGTACGAGTTGGGGAGATATTGTTACGGCATAGCATTAGACTGGGTACGAGTTGGGGAGATATTGTTACGGCATAGCATTAGACTGGGTACGAGTTGGGGAGATATTGTTACGGCATAGCATTAGACTGGGTACGAGTTGAGGGAGATATTGTTACGGCATAGCATTAGACTGGGTACGAGTTGAGGAGATATTGTTACGGCATAGCATTAGACTGGGTACGAGTTGAGGGAGATATTGTTACGGCATAGCATTAGACTGGGTACGAGTTGAGGGAGATATTGTTACGGCATAGCATTAGACTGGGTACGAGTTGAGGGAGATATTGTTACGGCATAGCATTAGACTGGGTACGAGTTGAGGAGATATTGTTACGGCATAGCATTAGACTGGGTACGAGTTGAGGGAGATATTGTTACGGCATAGCATTAGACTGGGTACGAGTTGAGGGAGATATTGTTACGGCATAGCATTAGACTGGGTACGAGTTGAGGAGATATTGTTACGGCATAGCATTAGACTGGGTACGAGTTGGGGAGATATTGTTACGGCATAGCATTAGACTGGGTACGAGTTGGGGAGATATTGTTACGGCATAGCATTAGACTGGGTACGAGTTGGGGAGATATTGTTACGGCATAGCATTAGACTGGGTACGAGTTGGGGAGATATTGTTACGGCATAGCATTAGACTGGGTACGAGTGGGGAGATATTGTTACGGCATAGCATTAGACTGGGTACGAGTTGGGGAGATATTGTTACGGCATAGCATTAGACTGGGTACGAGTTGGGGAGATATTGTTACGGCATAGCATTAGACTGGGTACGAGTTGGGGAGATATTGTTACGGCATAGCATTAGACTGGGTACGAGTTGGGGAGATATTGTTACGGCATAGCATTAGACTGGGTACGAGTTGGGGAGATATTGTTACGGCATAGCATTAGACTGGGTACGAGTTGGGGAGATATTGTTACGGCATAGCATTAGACTGGGTACGAGTTGGGGAGATATTGTTACGGCATAGCATTAGACTGGGTACGAGTTGGGGAGATATTGTTACGGCATAGCATTAGACTGGGTACGAGTTGGGGAGATATTGTTACGGCATAGCATTAGACTGGGTACGAGTTGAGGGAGATATTGTTACGGCATAGCATTAGACTGGGTACGAGTTGAGGAGATATTGTTACGGCATATAGCATAGACTGGGTACGAGTTGAGGGAGATATTGTTACGGCATAGCATTAGACTGGGTACGAGTTGAGGGAGATATTGTTACGGCATAGCATTAGACTGGGTACGAGTTGAGGGAGATATTGTTACGGCATAGCATTAGACTGGGTACGAGTTGAGGGAGATATTGTTACGGCATAGCATTAGACTGGGTACGAGTTGAGGGAGATATTGTTACGGCATAGCATTAGACTGGGTACGAGTTGAGGGAGATATTGTTACGGCATAGCATTAGACTGGGTACGAGTTGAGGAGATATTGTTACGGCATAGCATTAGACTGGGTACGAGTTGAGGAGATATTGTTACGGCATAGCATTAGACTGGGTACGAGTTGAGGGAGATATTGTTACGGCATAGCATTAGACTTACGAGTTGATAGCATTAGACTGGGTACGAGTTGAGGGAGATATTGTTACGGCATAGCATTAGACTGGGTACGAGTTGAGGGAGATATTGTTACGGCATAGCATTAGACTGGGTACGAGTTGAGGGAGATATTGTTACGGCATAGCATTAGACTGGGTACGAGTTGAGGAGATATTGTTACGGCATAGCATTAGACTGGGTATGAGTTGAGGAGATATTGTTACGGCATAGCATTAGACTGGGTACGAGTTGAGGGAGATATTGTTACGGCATAGCATTAGACCAGGTACAAGCTAGAAAATACTGTTACTTGACTTCACCAGTACATGGCGACTTTAATTGTTTTAGCAAAAAATAAAAATGCAGGTTTGAAAAACTCAACAACATTATAATTTATATGGTATCCCGGTGGGATACAGGGTTTTTGAAGTCTAGTATCCAAAATTAAATTCTAGTATCCCTGGGATATCAGGATACCGTTAATCTCGAACACTGCTGTTATGCTAATTATTAGTATTCACTATAACTTAAGAATTCAGAGTTTTAAAGAGTACCGTCATATAAAAAAAAACACAGAAAAAAATAACAACCAAGACTCATTTTCATAGTCTTATATATTGTTACCAGGGTTGAAAATTAACATGAAAACCATGGTCGCCAGCATGGGTTGGTTGAAGTAAAATCTTACTGACCCTTCTCAAATTTGAATAGCCCTCCAATTTAATTGCACAGTGAAAATCAAAACTAGAATTTTCTATGTTGAATAACAACCATGTATAATAATAACCATGTATATAGTCTTTTGCGTCAAAAGAAAACTATGAATTGGCATGTAACTTCATAGTGAATAAAATTTAAATTCATATTAAAAACCATATTATTCAGTTTTAAACCCATTCCAACCCAAATAACACTTTTTAAAATAGCATTAAATGATACAGATTAAATATAATTTTTAATACAGGGGTAAAGAAAAATGCTAGAACAGCCAATTTATACAGCTTCACTTGCATTGTCTATGAAGTAATCAATAATGCAGTACAAAGAGACTAAATAAAAATTAGTGATTAAAAGTCCTGGAAAATTAACCAAAATAGTGCTTGAAAGTCCTGGAAAATTAAACTGTTTGAAGTGTATGAAGCCTGCTTGTACTTGAATAAAACAAAACATTAAAGTCTGGACAAGTGAAAATATTGCTGGGCAAGTAGATTTCTCGATGTAAAATGAAAAATTATGCTTATTTCTGTTGTTGTCGACTGTTTTACCAACTTTTGAAACGTAACAGTATATAGGTAAGCATGTTACCAATCTAATTAAAATTAGCTCCACTATTACATGTGTATTTAACAGCAGTCCGTTGGAGCTCATGTCCAGTTGACCTTTCATATGACCAATCAAAACCTGACTTGCAAAATCACGCCAGTGATTTGCAAAGAATTTGAAAACATTTGGGATTATGCGAGGGTATATGAAATGATTCGGGTGAATTACGAAGTATGCCGGAAACTAATTTCAATATAAAATTTGTTTCAAGATGAAAAAAAAACCCATGATGGTATAGCCATAAATCTGTTTATGCTAGTAGTAGTATACAATCCAGAGTTTATTACTGCACTTTTCCCCGTTTTTTCAATGTTCAAATAGACCCAACAAGTTCACCCGATATTTTTAGAATTTGTATGCTCCCGAATAACGCTGTAAAAGGCAAAGTGTAATTGGTTGATATTTAAATTGTTATTTATAGATGAAATGTCACCTGGACTTGGGGAGTCCATGCAGTGCAGTTAGATCTACTGGTAGACCAGTAGAGCTAATTTTAATCAGTCTATTGGCATATTAATTAGTAACAGATGTCTACGTCTGTTTTAGGTGGAGGAGATAAAGTGTGTTAACAAGCTGTGGACGAATGACAGTCTATATATTAATTAGTAACAGATGTCTACGTCTGTTTTAGGTGGAGGAGATAAAGTGTGTTAACAAGCTGTGGACGAATGACAGTCTATATATTAATTAGTAACAGATGTCTACGTCTGTTTTAGGTGGAGGAGATAAAGTGTGTTAACAAGCTGTGGACGAATGACAGTCTATATATTAATTAGTAACAGATGTCTACGTCTGTTTTAGGTGGAGGAGATAAAGTGTGTTAACAAGCTGTGGACGAATGACAGTCTATATATTAATTAGTAACAGATGTCTACGTCTGTTTTAGGTGGAGGAGATAAAGTGTGTTAACAAGCTGTGGACGAATGACAGTCTATATATTAATTAGTAACAGATGTCTACGTCTGTTTAGGTGGAGGAGATAAAGTGTGTTAACAAGTTGTGGACGAATGACAGTCTATATATTAATTAGTAACAGATGTCTACGTCTGTTTTAGGTGGAGGAGATAAAGTGTGTTAACAAGCTGTGGACGAATGACAGTCTATATATTAATTAGTAACAGATGTCTACGTCTGTTTTAGGTGGAGGAGATAAAGTGTGTTAACAAGCTGTGGACGAATGACAGTCTATATATTAATTAGTAACAGATGTCTACGTCTGTTTTAGGTGGAGGAGATAAAGTGTGTTAACAAGCTGTGGACGAATGACAGTCTATATATTAATTAGTAACAGATGTCTACGTCTGTTTTAGGTGGAGGAGATAAAGCGTGTTAACAAGCTGTGGACGAATGACAGTCTATATATTAATTAGTAACAGATGTCTACGTCTGTTTTAGGTGGAGGAGATAAAGCGTGTTAACAAGCTGTGGACGAATGACAGTCTATATATTAATTAGTAACAGATGTCTACGTCTGTTTTAGGTGGAGGAGATAAAGTGTGTTAACAAGCTGTGGACGAATGACAGTCTATATATTAATTAGTAACAGATGTCTACGTCTGTTTTAGGTGGAGGAGATAAAGTGTGTTAACAAGCTGTGGACGAATGACAGTCTATATATTAATTAGTAACAGATGTCTACGTCTGTTTTAGGTGGAGGAGATAAAGTGTGTTAACAAGCTGTGGACGAATGACAGTCTATATATTAATTAGTAACAGATGTCTACGTCTGTTTTAGGTGGAGGAGATAAAGTGTGTTAACAAGCTGTGGACGAATGACAGTCTATATATTAATTAGTAACAGATGTCTACGTCTGTTTTAGGTGGAGGAGATAAAGTGTGTTAACAAGCTGTGGACGAATGACAGTCTATATATTAATTAGTAACAGATGTCTACGTCTGTTTTAGGTGGAGGAGATAAAGTGTGTTAACAAGTTGTGGACGAATGACAGTCTATATATTAATTAGTAACAGATGTCTACGTCTGTTTTAGGTGGAGGAGATAAAGTGTGTTAACAAGCTGTGGACGAATGACAGTCTATATATTAATTAGTAACAGATGTCTACGTCTGTTTTAGGTGGAGGAGATAAAGCGTGTTAACAAGCTGTGGACGAATGACAGTCTATATATTAATTAGTAACAGATGTCTACGTCTGTTTTAGGTGGAGGAGATAAAGTGTGTTAACAAGCTGTGGACGAATGACAGTCTATATATTAATTAGTAACAGATGTCTACGTCTGTTTTAGGTGGAGGAGATAAAGCGTGTTAACAAGCTGTGGACGAATGACAGTCTATATATTAATTAGTAACAGATGTCTACGTCTGTTTTAGGTGGAGGAGATAAAGTGTGTTAACAAGCTGTGGACGAATGACAGTCTATATATTAATTAGTAACAGATGTCTACGTCTGTTTTAGGTGGAGGAGATAAAGTGTGTTAACAAGCTGTGGACGAATGACAGTCTATATATTAATTAGTAACAGATGTCTACGTCTGTTTTAGGTGGAGGAGATAAAGTGTGTTAACAAGCTGTGGACGAATGACAGTCTATATATTAATTAGTAACAGATGTCTACGTCTGTTTTAGGTGGAGGAGATAAAGTGTGTTAACAAGCTGTGGACGAATGACAGTCTATATATTAATTAGTAACAGATGTCTACGTCTGTTTTAGGTGGAGGAGATAAAGTGTGTTAACAAGCTGTGGACGAATGACAGTCTATATATTAATTAGTAACAGATGTCTACGTCTGTTTTAGGTGGAGGAGATAAAGTGTGTTAACAAGCTGTGGACGAATGACAGTCTATATATTAATTAGTAACAGATGTCTACGTCTGTTTTAGGTGGAGGAGATAAAGTGTGTTAACAAGCTGTGGACGAATGACAGTCTATATATTAATTAGTAACAGATGTCTACGTCTGTTTTAGGTGGAGGAGATAAAGTGTGTTAACAAGCTGTGGACGAATGACAGTCTATATATTAATTAGTAACAGATGTCTACGTCTGTTTTAGGTGGAGGAGATAAAGTGTGTTAACAAGCTGTGGACGAATGACAGTCTATATATTAATTAGTAACAGATGTCTACGTCTGTTTTAGGTGGAGGAGATAAAGTGTGTTAACAAGCTGTGGACGAATGACAGTCTATATATTAATTAGTAACAGATGTCTACGTCTGTTTTAGGTGGAGGAGATAAAGTGTGTTAACAAGCTGTGGACGAATGACAGTCTATATATTAATTAGTAACAGATGTCTACGTCTGTTTTAGGTGGAGGAGATAAAGTGTGTTAACAAGCTGTGGACGAATGACAGTCTATATATTAATTAGTAACAGATGTCTACGTCTGTTTTAGGTGGAGGAGATAAAGTGTGTTAACAAGCTGTGGACGAATGACAGTCTATATATTAATTAGTAACAGATGTCTACGTCTGTTTTAGGTGGAGGAGATAAAGTGTGTTAACAAGCTGTGGACGAATGACAGTCTATATATTAATTAGTAACAGATGTCTACGTCTGTTTTAGGTGGAGGAGATAAAGCGTGTTAACAAGCTGTGGACGAATGACAGTCTATATATTAATTAGTAACAGATGTCTACGTCTGTTTTAGGTGGAGGAGATAAAGTGTGTTAACAAGCTGTGGACGAATGACAGTCTATATATTAATTAGTAACAGATGTCTACGTCTGTTTTAGGTGGAGGAGATAAAGTGTGTTAACAAGCTGTGGACGAATGACAGTCTATATATTAATTAGTAACAGATGTCTACGTCTGTTTTAGGTGGAGGAGATAAAGTGTGTTAACAAGCTGTGGACGAATGACAGTCTATATATTAATTAGTAACAGATGTCTACGTCTGTTTTAGGTGGAGGAGATAAAGTGTGTTAACAAGCTGTGGACGAATGACAGTCTATATATTAATTAGTAACAGATGTCTACGTCTGTTTTAGGTGGAGGAGATAAAGCGTGTTAACAAGCTGTGGACGAATGACAGTCTATATATTAATTAGTAACAGATGTCTACGTCTGTTTTAGGTGGAGGAGATAAAGTGTGTTAACAAGCTGTGGACGAATGACAGTCTATATATTAATTAGTAACAGATGTCTACGTCTGTTTTAGGTGGAGGAGATAAAGTGTGTTAACAAGCTGTGGACGAATGACAGTCTATATATTAATTAGTAACAGATGTCTACGTCTGTTTTAGGTGGAGGAGATAAAGTGTGTTAACAAGCTGTGGACGAATGACAGTCTATATATTAATTAGTAACAGATGTCTACGTCTGTTTTAGGTGGAGGAGATAAAGTGTGTTAACAAGCTGTGGACGAATGACAGTCTATATATTAATTAGTAACAGATGTCTACGTCTGTTTTAGGTGGAGGAGATAAAGTGTGTTAACAAGCTGTGGACGAATGACAGTCTATATATTAATTAGTAACAGATGTCTACGTCTGTTTTAGGTGGAGGAGATAAAGTGTGTTAACAAGCTGTGGACGAATGACAGTCTATATATTAATTAGTAACAGATGTCTACGTCTGTTTTAGGTGGAGGAGATAAAGCGTGTTAACAAGCTGTGGACGAATGACAGTCTATATATTAATTAGTAACAGATGTCTACGTCTGTTTTAGGTGGAGGAGATAAAGTGTGTTAACAAGCTGTGGACGAATGACAGTCTATATATTAATTAGTAACAGATGTCTACGTCTGTTTTAGGTGGAGGAGATAAAGTGTGTTAACAAGCTGTGGACGAATGACAGTCTATATATTAATTAGTAACAGATGTCTACGTCTGTTTTAGGTGGAGGAGATAAAGTGTGTTAACAAGCTGTGGACGAATGACAGTCTATATATTAATTAGTAACAGATGTCTACGTCTGTTTTAGGTGGAGGAGATAAAGCGTGTTAACAAGCTGTGGACGAATGACAGTCTATATATTAATTAGTAACAGATGTCTACGTCTGTTTTAGGTGGAGGAGATAAAGTGTGTTAACAAGCTGTGGACGAATGACAGTCTATATATTAATTAGTAACAGATGTCTACGTCTGTTTTAGGTGGAGGAGATAAAGTGTGTTAACAAGCTGTGGACGAATGACAGTCTATATATTAATTAGTAACAGATGTCTACGTCTGTTTTAGGTGGAGGAGATAAAGTGTGTTAACAAGCTGTGGACGAATGACAGTCTATATATTAATTAGTAACAGATGTCTACGTCTGTTTTAGGTGGAGGAGATAAAGTGTGTTAACAAGCTGTGGACGAATGACAGTCTATATATTAATTAGTAACAGATGTCTACGTCTGTTTTAGGTGGAGGAGATAAAGCGTGTTAACAAGCTGTGGACGAATGACAGTCTATATATTAATTAGTAACAGATGTCTACGTCTGTTTTAGGTGGAGGAGATAAAGTGTGTTAACAAGCTGTGGACGAATGACAGTCTATATATTAATTAGTAACAGATGTCTACGTCTGTTTTAGGTGGAGGAGATAAAGTGTGTTAACAAGCTGTGGACGAATGACAGTCTATATATTAATTAGTAACAGATGTCTACGTCTGTTTTAGGTGGAGGAGATAAAGTGTGTTAACAAGCTGTGGACGAATGACAGTCTATATATTAATTAGTAACAGATGTCTACGTCTGTTTTAGGTGGAGGAGATAAAGTGTGTTAACAAGCTGTGGACGAATGACAGTCTATATATTAATTAGTAACAGATGTCTACGTCTGTTTTAGGTGGAGGAGATAAAGTGTGTTAACAAGCTGTGGACGAATGACAGTCTATATATTAATTAGTAACAGATGTCTACGTCTGTTTTAGGTGGAGGAGATAAAGTGTGTTAACAAGCTGTGGACGAATGACAGTCTATATATTAATTAGTAACAGATGTCTACGTCTGTTTTAGGTGGAGGAGATAAAGTGTGTTAACAAGCTGTGGACGAATGACAGTCTATATATTAATTAGTAACAGATGTCTACGTCTGTTTTAGGTGGAGGAGATAAAGTGTGTTAACAAGCTGTGGACGAATGACAGTCTATATATTAATTAGTAACAGATGTCTACGTCTGTTTTAGGTGGAGGAGATAAAGTGTGTTAACAAGCTGTGGACGAATGACAGTCTATATATTAATTAGTAACAGATGTCTACGTCTGTTTTAGGTGGAGGAGATAAAGCGTGTTAACAAGCTGTGGACGAATGACAGTCTATATATTAATTAGTAACAGATGTCTACGTCTGTTTTAGGTGGAGGAGATAAAGTGTGTTAACAAGCTGTGGACGAATGACAGTCTATATATTAATTAGTAACAGATGTCTACGTCTGTTTTAGGTGGAGGAGATAAAGTGTGTTAACAAGCTGTGGACGAATGACAGTCTATATATTAATTAGTAACAGATGTCTACGTCTGTTTTAGGTGGAGGAGATAAAGTGTGTTAACAAGCTGTGGACGAATGACAGTCTATATATTAATTAGTAACAGATGTCTACGTCTGTTTTAGGTGGAGGAGATAAAGCGTGTTAACAAGCTGTGGACGAATGACAGTCTATATATTAATTAGTAACAGATGTCTACGTCTGTTTTAGGTGGAGGAGATAAAGTGTGTTAACAAGCTGTGGACGAATGACAGTCTATATATTAATTAGTAACAGATGTCTACGTCTGTTTTAGGTGGAGGAGATAAAGTGTGTTAACAAGCTGTGGACGAATGACAGTCTATATATTAATTAGTAACAGATGTCTACGTCTGTTTTAGGTGGAGGAGATAAAGTGTGTTAACAAGCTGTGGACGAATGACAGTCTATATATTAATTAGTAACAGATGTCTACGTCTGTTTTAGGTGGAGGAGATAAAGCGTGTTAACAAGCTGTGGACGAATGACAGTCTATATATTAATTAGTAACAGATGTCTACGTCTGTTTTAGGTGGAGGAGATAAAGTGTGTTAACAAGCTGTGGACGAATGACAGTCTATATATTAATTAGTAACAGATGTCTACGTCTGTTTTAGGTGGAGGAGATAAAGCGTGTTAACAAGCTGTGGACGAATGACAGTCTATATATTAATTAGTAACAGATGTCTACGTCTGTTTTAGGTGGAGGAGATAAAGTGTTAACAAGCTGTGGACGAATGACAGTCTATATATTAATTAGTAACAGATGTCTACGTCTGTTTTAGGTGGAGGAGATAAAGCGTGTTAACAAGCTGTGGACGAATGACAGTCTATATATTAATTAGTAACAGATGTCTACGTCTGTTTTAGGTGGAGGAGATAAAGCGTGTTAACAAGCTGTGGACGAATGACAGTCTATATATTAATTAGTAACAGATGTCTACGTCTGTTTTAGGTGGAGGAGATAAAGCGTGTTAACAAGCTGTGGACGAATGACAGTCTATATATTAATTAGAATGTCTACGTCTGACAGTCTGTCGAATTCTGAGAGAACAAGCTGTGGACGAATGACAGTCTGTTTCTGAGAGAACATCTTCTCGTCCCGCTGACGAGGAATAACGAACACGACGTCTCCCACGACCTCATTGTAGTGACCTCGGACCGCGAGAGGTCAACATCAAACCCTGCACAGACTGAGTCATCGGACAGTCAGCACAGTGAACACCAGGGGGCGTTGTCAGGGATGGACTTCCTGAAGAAATACGACAGCACGATCGCCCAGCTCAAGTCGAGTGTCGAGAAGATGGAGAAAAATGCAAGGTACAAACACGGTTATTGTTTACAGGGGCTGTCCGCAGTTTATCACGGGGTGGGCAGGTTGATTGTTTGCAGGGGATGTCCACAGTTTATCCAGAACAGATTGATTGTATACATGAGCTGTCCATAGTTTATCACGGGGGAAGGGTGAGGGTGAGGAGGTTGATTGTTTACAGGGGCTGTCCACAGTTTACCACGGGGGAAAGGGTGAGGAGGTTGTGATTATTTACAGGAGTTGTCCACAGTTTATCACGGGGGAAGGGTGAGGAGGTTGATCGTATACAGGAGCTGTCCACAGTTTATCACGGTGGAAGGGTGAGGAGGTTGATTGTATACAGGAGCTGTCTACAGTTTATCACGGGTGTGGGGGGGGGGGGGGGGGGGGGGATGAGCAGGTTGTTTGTTTACATGGGCTGTCCACAGTTTATCATGGGGGTGAGCAGGTTGTTTGTTTGCAGGGGCTGTCCATAGTGTGCCACATGGGAGGAGTGATGAGTTTGATAGTTTACAGGGTTTGTCATGGGGAGTGATGGGGGGCCAAACAGTTTGATTGTTTACAAGGGCTGTCTACAGTTTATCACGAGGGTTGGGGTGGGTAACTGACACTGTTTGTGTAATACCAGAGTGTGATCTGATGTGAATAGAGATTAGTCATCTGGTCACTGAATCGGTAGCCTAATGGTTAGCACATTTACAAGACTGTACATCAGATTCTACACTTTCAGTACAATATGTACTTTACCGAGGGGGGATTACAATATGGGTGGGGGGGGGGGGAGTCTAGTACTATTACAATACAGGTAGAACTGTGCGTGGTTTATCTTGACTGTTCCACCAGTTGTTTTCATACCTGTATAGTGTCACAGTTCAAGTAGACTACATGTAGAACTGTGCGTGGTTTACCTTGGCTGTTCCATCAGTTGTCTTCATACCTGTATAGTACCACAGTTCAAGTAGACTACAGGTAGAACTGAGTGTGGTTTACATTGGCTGTTCCATCAGTTGTCTTAATCATACCTGTATCGTATCACAGTTCAAGTAGACTACAGGTAGAACTGTGCGAGGTTTACGTTGGCTGTTCCATCAGTTGTCTTCATACCTGTATCGTATTACAGACAGTTCAAGTAGACTACAGGTAGAACTGTGCGAGATTTACCTTGGCTGTTCTACCAGTTGTCTTCATACCTGTATAGTATCACAGTTCAAGTAGACTACAGGTAGAACTGTGCGAGGTTTACGTTGGCTGTTCCATCAGTTGTCTTCATACCTGTATCGTATTACAGACAGTTCAAGTAGACTACAGGTAGAACTGTGCGAGATTTACCTTGGCTGTTCTACCAGTTGTCTTCATACCTGTATAGTATCACAGTTCAAGTAGACTACAGGTAGAACTGTGCGAGGTTTACCTTGGTTGTTCCACCAGTTGTCTTCATACCTGTATAGTATCACAGTTCAAGTAGACTACAGGTAGAACTGTGCGAGGTTTACCTTGGCTGTTCTACCAGTTGTCTTCATACCTGTATAGTATCACAGTTCAAGTAGACTACAGGTAGAACTGTGCGAGATTTACCTTGGCTGTTCCACCAGTCTTCATACCTGTATAGTATCACAGTTCAAGTAGACTACAGGTAGAACTGTGCGATTTACCTGTACCAGTATACCTGTATATCACAGTTCAAGTAGACAACAGGTAGAACTGTGCGAGGTTTACCTTGGCTGTTCTACCAGTTGTCTTCATACCTGTATAGTATCACAGTTCAAGTAGACTACAGGTAGAACTGTGCGAGATTTACCTTGGCTGTTCTACCAGTTGTCTTCATACCTGTATAGTATCACAGTTCAAGTAGACTACAGGTAGAACTGTGCGAGATTTACCTTGGCTGTTCCACCAGTTGTCTTCATACCTGTATAGTATCACAGTTCAAGTAGACTACAGGTAGAACTGTGCGAGGTTTACCTTGGTTGTTCCACCAGTTGTCTTCATACCTGTATAGTATCACAGTTCAAGTAGATTTAACTTACATGTCTGTATACAATTGATGGTAATTTATAAGGAAAGAGGGTTTTTAAAATGTTAAATTTTGAGTTCGTGTACGTAGGTTTAAGACCTACAGTATGTTCTTATATCTTATTATACCCTGTGAAGTGGCGACAGCAGGTTTCCTCTCTCAATATGTGTGTGGTCCTTAACCAGGGTTCGAAACTCGCCCAAAAATATGATGGCCCAAAAAATAATGATGAATGTTGGCAAATTAAGGTAAGCGAACCAAGAACCACAAGCAAGATTTTAATGTGGAATAAATAGATGCAATATAAATATTAATAGTGGCTCATATGTCATAGCTCTAAAGAAGATATCATTTGGCCGACTAACATTATTATTTTTTGATATTTAAGTTGTCCAAATGGGACATTGGTTGCATTTGGCGACCTGGCCACAGGTCGTTTCGAGCCCTGTTGTCTGACGCCATATAACCGTAAATAAAATGTGTTGAGTGCGTCGTTAAATAAAACTTTTCCTTCCTTCCTTCCTTATATCAGTTTTAACTATTCATTATAGAATTGTGTGTGCAGCCTGCATATTGCATAAATGCATTATACTAATCACATGGCATTGTACAATTGCAAATGCATGTACCTACATGTATATATACAAGATATATTTATATATCACATCAGTGTTTTTGCCAGAAAGAAATTTTTGGGTATGGCACTATGGAATTTAATTCAACCACAGTCAACAGGGGGTATGGGAGGCTTCCCCCAGAAAGAAAATGGGTTACATTTAGGGTTAGGGTCAAGAAATTCATAAAGTATTGATAAAAGTAATTAATTTGGTCAAAAAGATTAACTTAAACAAAAATCTGCAAATTTTTGGGGGTATGGCGCCATACCCGTTTTACCCTCTGGCAGAAAGCCTACACATACTACCTGGGCTTGAAACATATGATGGCCCAAAAAATAATAATGGATGTTGGAAAATTAAGGTAAGCGAACCATGAACCACGAGAAAGATTTTAATGTGGAATAAATATATGCAATATTAATAGTGTCTCATATGTTATAGCGCTAAGGAATCTTTTTTAATATTTAAGTCGCCAAAACAGGACATTGCATTGGTCACATTTGGCAGACCTGGCCATAGGGCGTTTCGAACCATGTATTATTATATGAATGACAGGGTTAGGGTTAATTGCATGCGTATATTCAAGATATTTTAGTTTTATAGTACATGTACATGTATGTATATATATAAATTATATGACATGGTTTCTGTCTGAACGTTTCTGAGAGTATGAGGTTAAATTACGATTCCTTTCACAGTCGTGGAAAACTTAAAGTTGGTTTTGTTTACCAACACCTCTAGAGTAGGCTACATTGATTAATTAATTAATTATTGGCTATTGGATGTCAAACATTTGGCAATTGGTTTTTAAATTGCACACAAAAACAGTGCTTATTTTGTTATTCCCAAACATTTCTTCTTTTGAAAGTGAAATTGTTTACAAAGAATAATTTTCATGGAGGCTGGGAAGGACTAGAAATCTACTTGTCCACCAATATTTCTACTGGTCCACCAATATTTGTTTTACTCAAGTGTAAGGACCATGTTTTTGATTGCACAAAATGAAGGTTCATTAAACATTTCCACCTGTCCATTGAAATTTCCACTTGTTCTTTGAACATTTCCACTTGTCCTTTGAACATTTCCACTTGTTCTTTCAACATTTCTTCTTGTCCATTGAACACTTCCACTTGTTCTTTGAACATTTCTTCTTGTCCATTGAACATTTCGAGTTGTCCTTTGAACATTTCCACTTGTCCATTGAGGTACATGTTGATTGTCCGATCAGATTTTCACTTGTCAGGACAAACGGACAAGTATTTATTTCTAATGCTGTATCAACTTGGCATGGGCTAGTATGGTACAGATACATACATTAGTCTACGCATGCATGGTCAGTGTTGTTATGGGTTGCTTTCAGTATTTAGTTTGTTTTCTTTAGCAACACCACTAGAGCACATTGATGTATGAATCATCAGCTATTGGATGTCAAACATTTGGTACTTTTGACATATACAGTCTTAGAGAGGAAACTTTCTAAATTTTCCCACTAGTAAAAAGGTATCTTTTATATACGCCATCTAACAGACAGGATAGCACATACCACAGCCTTAAATATACCATTTTTGGTGCACTGGCTGTGAAAAAAAATAGCACGATGTGACCCACTGACTGGTATGGATCACTCACTGAACATGCATCGGGTGAGCATTTTAACACTGTGCTACATCCCTCCCAGCTATGTCCTCCCTCCCAGCTACATCCCTCCCAGCTATGTCCTCCCGCCCACTTTCAGTGTTTGTGTTGTTCTCTAGTTCACTGAAAAATTATGATAACGGTTACCTCCCCTGACTCACATCATTGAGTTTACGTCATCAAATAGTGTTTGTCACATTAATACCTTCATAAGTTGTAGCTTTCTCTAAAAGTTGTACATGTGTTGGTTTCTCTCTAAAAGCTGTAGGTTTCTTTAAAAGCTGTCTGTTTCTCTAAAAAATTGTAGGTTTTTCAAAAAGTTGTACATGTCTCTAAAAGCTGTCTGTTTCTCTAAAAGTTGTAGGTTTTTCGAAAAGTTGTACATGTCTCTAAAAGCTGTAGGTTTCTCTAAAAGTTGTAGGTGTATCTCTAAAAGTTGTAGGTTTCTCTAAAAGTTGTAGGTTTCTTTCTTAAAGCTCTAGATTTGTCTCTAAATGTTGTAGGTTTCTCTAAAAGTTGTAGGTTTCTTTCTAAAAGATGTAGGTGTCTCTCTAAACGTTGTAGGTTTCTCTAAAAGTTGTAGGCTTGTCTCTAAAAGTTGTAGGTTTGTAAAAGTTGTAGGTTTCTCTAAAAGCTGTAGGTTTCTTTCTAAAAGTTGTAGGTGTCTCTCTAAAAGCTCTAGGCTTGTCTCTAAACACTCTAGGATTGTCTGTAAAGCTCTAGGCGTGTCTCTAAAACCTGTAGGTGTCTTTCTAAAAGTTGTACATGTCTCTAAAAGCTGTCTGTTTCTCTAAAAGTTGTAGGTTTTTTGAAAAGTTGTACATGTCTCTAAAAGCTGTCTGTTTCTCTAAAAGCTGTAGGTTTCTTTCTTAAAGCTCTAGATTTGTCTCTAAAAGCTGTAGGTTTCTCTAAAAGTTGTAGGTTTGTCTCTTAAAGCTTTAGGATTGTTTCTAAAAGCTGTAGGTTTCTCTAACAGTTGTAGGTTTCTCTAAAAGATGTAGGTTTTTCTAAAAAATGTAGATTTGTCTCTAAAAGCCGTAGATTTCTCAAGAAGTTGTAGGTTTCTCTAAAAGTTCTATAATAGTGTTTTCCCTAGCTTGTTTTACCATGGTGCAGCACCATGCCTCACTAGTCTAGCACCATCTTGCCTTAATCAGTGCCATGCTGCACTGAGGTTAAAAAAGCCTTTTTCAATCATTAATTCTAAAATTGCCTTAATAAAACACTAACAAAATGTATTATTAATTAATAAAAATATGTCTTATATATTTTGCCATTCATTTATTAAAGCAATAACATTAATTTCATTTATGTTTATTTCAATTATTGTTTTTGTCTTTAATGCAAGAAAAAGTGCCCTGAAAATGGTCAAAATTACCCCCAAAGTGTTTTGTCTTCCATGCCATGCCAAATTTCGAGGGAAAACACTATCTAGGTTTGTCTAAAAGCTGTAGGTTTCTGTAAAAGCTGTAGATTTGTCTCTAAAAGCTGTAGGCTCGTCTCTAGAAGTTGTAGGTTTCTCTCTAAAAGTTGTAGGCTTGTCTCTAAAGGCTGTAGGCTTGTCTCTAAAAGCTGTAGGTTAAGCTGTAGGTTTCTCTAAAAAAAACACTATTTTTTTCTTAGACCTTTTTTTCCATTAACACAATTTCGCGCGTGGGAATGTGGGAGTTTATTGATACAATACATTTATGCATCACCTTTTCCATGTATGCAATTCCATGTACTGTTATTCAGTGCGCTGGAAAAATGTTGATTGCTAAGCGATTGTTTCACATGCAAGTTATTTAAGAGCAGTAACGTCATAGCGTGAAGTATTTACTTTCGGCTTAAGGTACACTCCAATGACATAAACAGTGTTACAGCTTGCAGATATGGAAAATCACCTTTCCATGCACAGAAATGCACAGTAAAACGCGTGCAAAAACGCATTAATGGAAAATGAACCTAAAACCACGCCTCTCACCATCTGTGAAAACTTGTCATTGCAGTGACTTGCCGTCGGTCCCGAATGTGAAACAAACCCTCGGGTTTGTGTATGAACTGCCCAGCGACAAAGATACAGAGTGTTGAGCTTGTAGTAGTTGCATGTAGTCACCAAGGTAATGTTCCATTGTATTACACTCCTAGGTTACACTGTATTACACTCCTAGGTTATACTGTATTACACTCCTAGGTTATACTGTATTACACAGTCAGGTTATGTTGTATTACACAGTCAGGTTATATTGTATTACACAGTCAGGTTATGTTGTATTACACAGTCAGGTTATATTGTATTACACAGTCAGGTTATGTTGTATTACACAGTCAGGTTATATTGTATTACACAGTCAGGTTATACTGTATTACACAGTCAGATTATACTGTATTACACAGTGAGGCTGTCATATTACTCAACGAGGTTATACTGTATTACACAGTGAGGCTGTCATATTACTCAGTGAGGTTATACTGTATTACACAGTGAGGCTATGTCATATTACTCAGTGAGGTTATACTGTATTACACAGTGAGGCTGTCATTACTCAGTGAGGTTATACTGTATTACACAGTGAGGCTATGTCATATTACTCAACGAGGTTATACTGTATTACAGTGAGGCTGTCATATTACTCAGTGAGGTTATACTGTATTACACAGTGAGGCTGTCCTATTACTCAATGAGGTTATACTGTATTTAGTGATTTCCCTAGAAATTAGGCAAGGCATGGTAGACCAAACACTTTTGGGGCATTTTCACTATTTTCGGGGCACTTGTTTTTTATTAAAAATACACAAAAATTAATTAAAATAAACATTAAAGTAATTTATGCATTTGCTTTAATAAATGAATGGCAAAAGATATAAAAGGGCATATTTTATTAATTAATAATAAATTTTTGGGTGTTTTATAACAGCACTTTTAGAATTAATTAGTGAAAAAGCCTTGTTTAATCTCAGAGCAGCATGGTGCTGATTAAGGCAAGATGGTGCTAGACTATTGAGGCATGGTGCTGCACCATGCTAAAACAAGCTAGGGAAAACACTACTGTATTACATAGTGAGGCTATGTCGTATTACTCAATGAGGTTATACTGTATTATCAGAGCTTCTAGAATACGGTGGCCCGATGCCAGTGGCCAGTGGTTTTTGGATTCAGGCCAGTAAAAGTTACTTTGTGAGATCCCAATGGCAAGTGATAAAAAAAAAAAAAAAAAAAAAAAATCTACAACGCTTGGAGTTGGATCGTACGAAAACAAAAGAAACATCATCTACAAGTCATTTCTTTCGATTTGCTATCACATGCGATATTTTACTAACAAATAGTTGGCAACCAGTAATCTTCGACCCATTGATGATATCAGTATACCTACCGATGTAACTTTATTCAAGTTATAAAGTGTAAACACTGAAAAAAACAAACAAACTTTATTGCTTGCCGCCATGTTCTTATTTGCACTGGTACCCAAAGATTTGTTACTCTAATGTTAATAGTAGTACAGTGCAAGCGTAAAATGCGAAACGGTAACCAGTCTTTTATTAGTTTTTAAAGGTTGCATGTCACCATTTATGTTGCAAAACGGTCAAGGTATAAATTATTAATTTAATTTATAAAATATCACATAAATTGCAAAAAATAAATAAATAATAAAAATAACTAATTACACAATATCATGAAATAGGTAAATATAACAAAGTACCTATATTGAAAAATTACTAATTTTGTATGTTTTTTTTGTGGGGGGATGGGTGGGATTTTTTTGGGGGTGGGTGTGGGGAGGATTTCCCATTCATAAGTACATAAATATATACTCATTCATAAGTGATAGAATATTTATTTGTTTTTAATACTGTTAATTGTTGTAATATGTAACATGGATTATATACGTATATATATATATATATATATATATATATATATATATATATATATATATATATATATATATATACATATATATATAACTTAGGTGGTTTTAGTGGAAACAATTATTTAAATTTTTTAATAAGTAACTTTACTCTAAACTGATAAAAATTGTTTCATGTTTTTCTAAACAAACATAAAGTGTGCCTAATGAGCCTATGTGTTGTGCAAATTGACAAATTGATTACATATGATCTCAGTATGCAAAATGTACCCGGTACATTAAAAAGTTAATTTTTTTAATTTACTGTTTTTGTTTTTGTTTTTTTTATCAACAGTTAAAATTGGGCAAGTGAATTTTTCACCATGGCCAGTGAATTTTCAAATCCACTGGCCCAATGGCAAGTGAATTAAAAAATTTTTCTAGAACCCCTGATTACACAGTGAGGCTATGTCACATTACTCAACGAGGTTATACTGTATTATACAGTGAGGCTATGTCATATTACTCAATGAGGTTATACTGTATTACATAGTGAGGCTATGTTGTATTACTCAATGAGGTTATACTGTATTACACAGTGAGGTTATATTGTATTACTCAATGAGGTTAATACTGTATTACACAGGTTATATTGTATTAGTCAATGAGGTTATACTTTATTACACAGTGAGGCTATTTCGTATTACTCAATGAGGTTATAATGTATTACACTGAGGTTATATTGTATTCCTCAATGAGGTTATATTGTATTACACAGGTTATATTGTATTACTCAATGAGGTTATACTGTATTACACAGTGAGGCTGTCGTATTACTCAATGAGGTTATTCTGTATTACGCAATGAGGCTGTCATATTACTCAATGAGGTTATACTGTATTACACAGTGAAGCTATATCATATTACTCAATGAGGTTATACTGTATTACACAGTGACACTGACAAAGGTACAGCTCGAGTCATATTCTCAATGTTGAGGTTGTAGTGTTTGGTTACCAAGGAAACAATTCAGATTCAGTATTTATATGTTAAGATTATCACAATGATGCCATATTGTACACCTGTGTTAGTAACTGGAGAATGTATTAAGATCTTCTGTGTGATGAGCACAGTGACAAATGTTAAACAACATGTATGTTCAGGAATTAGAATTTATTATCTTTTAACAGTATACAGTCAAACTTCGATAACTCAGTCTTGAAGGGAACAAGGAAATAGTTCGAGTTTCAGGTAGTTTGAGTTTTCAAAATTAATATAAGAGTTCAAATTTGAAACCGGAAGTAAATGACAATATAATGATTGTTGATGTATTTTGCAGAAGTCAAAACATGGCTGAACGTAACTAATAAATAACACTGAATGCCGAATTACACTTGGTACATTTGTTTTTTTACAAAATTATTTAAAATTACTTCAATTATTTTAAATAAGAAAAATCATTAAAAAACACTGATGCAAATCAGGAACTAACATTTATAAAGTCAAAACAAACAAACAAAAAAACAGTGCTAACAATTATTACAAGTGCTCTTTGAAGTTAACCAGACTGTGTTTGCAATTATGTAACGAGGCTCTGTGCCATGTACGAACACTGAGAACCAAACATAGGATCAGTTTGTTCTGCTTAGTCGGCGATCTATTATCACCATAATCCTCAACTGCCTAGACCACCCAAGATGAGCGCGCTTCGTCTAATTGACCTGATTGACAATTCATTCGTCTTTAAAATACAATCGGCAATGACAGTTTGATCAATCCACATGCATAGAGTTTTATTACATCTATTACTTCTTTAAGGGACCAAAGAATTAGGTCGAGAGATTGAGTGTTCGAAGTTTGAGTTTTCGAAGGCTGGTTTTACTAGTTTGTGTAGCAATTCGGCCGGGACCGTCGCTTCAGGTCTCGAGATTGAAGGCGGAGTTATTGAAGTTTGACTGTATGTAAATTCATATACAGACAGGATTATCCAATATGTTATGTAAGTTCGTATAAGGACAGGATATATATGTAAGTTCATATAAAGACAGGATTATCCAATATATTATGTAAGTTCGTATAAGGACAGACTATATCTTGGTGGAAGTGTGGTGGATTGCAAGATCGATCACCATCTATGGAGTCGGATTTTATGCCATTCCAACTGTAGTACCCTATGACTGGAGTATCAAAGTCCATCATGTGAGTACTGTCCTGACTACAACAGAATGCACATACACAATCCCTTGTTGCTTTATCAGCAAGAGTCGCCTAGATACAGTGTATGTGACAGCTGTGGGTTCTTCTTCTTCACCAAAAATGTCCAAATGACTGCATGCATGTTAGACACCAAATAACTGTAATTTAAATGTGCTCTGTTGTTTTTAAACCAACGTTTGTTTTGATGCCTTAAATTTAGATACATGATTATTGTTGGGATGGGCAGATCTGCATTACATTCAGTGCTTTCTTTATCTTCTCATTGCTTTTCTCTAGTTAATACCACTTGCTTTGCTGTATTTAATGGCATGTAATATATCCTGTATTTAATGGTATGTAATATATCCTGTATTTAATGGTATGTAATATATCCTGTATTTAATGGCATGTAATATATCATTTGAGTAATTATAGTTAATACCTACCAGGACCCTGTTCCACAAAGCAATCTTAGTGCTAAGATCACCTTAATTGCATACAGTAATTATGCACTTAAGGTGATCTTAGTGCTAAGATCACTTGCTGGAACAGGGCCCAGGGCTTTAGATTGCATTAATTTTGGAACAAAGTTATTGGAAACATAACAAAGACACTAACAAAAGCCCGGATAAAAGAAATTTAAAAAACCTTACATGCACACAGAAACAAACCGACACCCAGTTAAACATTGTAAATGTACAACAGCATTTCATGGACAGAGAATTTTGCTTTGTTTTCAGAATGCATTTGTTTTTTAAACTTTTTTATTTATTTTTGGTTAATTACATGAATACTTCCTATTGACATAAATATTACATGCATATTCATTCTAGCAGATCCTCACTAGATGTGCATCAATTCTAGCAGATCCTCACTAGATGTGCATCAATTCTAGCAGATCCTCACTAGATGTGCATTCATTCTAGCAGATCCTCACTAGATGTGCATTCATTCTAGCAGATCCTCATTAGATGTGCATTCATTCTAGCAGATCCTCACTAGATGTGCATTCATTCTAGCAGATCCTCACTAGATGTGCATTGCACTTTTTCTTTCTTTCTTTTTTTCTTCATTTTTGTTGGAGTCATTAAATAAAACATTCCTTCCTTTTTGTTTTCTATTGTACTCCTGGTGGTTTTATAGCTTATACACGGGTGGTTTTATAGCTTATACACGGGTGGTTTTATAGCTTATACACGGGTGCTTTTATAGCTTATACACGGGTGCTTTTATAGCTTACATATTTTATATAATGCGGCAAATAATTACTGCAGCAAAACATTGGTCACATTTCTTGCATTAAAGGCGGGAAAATGGACACTAAGTTTAGTTAAGATTGTATATCAGTGTTTGAGATTAAACATTTTGGGCAGTATGCCAGATGGATACTAACATTTCAAAATCTGGTATCCCACCTGAGAATTTAGTATCCCACTTAAATGAAATTCATAAATTACATCGTAACAAACTTGGACGACACTGTTCTCGTTCCCAGTCTATTGCTACATTGCTATTGATCCAGTGCAGCATTAGACTGGGTAAGAGCTCTAAAACTTCACTAGTAAATAACGACTCATTGTTTTTGCAAAAAATAAAAACGCAGGATTAAAAAAAAAACCTCAGCATTATATTGTATCCTGGTGGGATACTGGGTTATTGAAGTCTGGTATCCAAACTTAAATTCTGGTATCCCCGGGATATCAGGATACTGTTAATCTCGAACACTGTATATATTTTGCAGGTTTGTAGGTTTCTTGATGAATTGACCAGACAAATTAAATATTTTGCAGGTTTCTAGACAGTTGTCCAGTCTGATTAAATATTTTGCAGATTTCTAGACGGTTGACTGGTATGATTTAATATTTTGCAGGTTCCTAGACGGTTGGCCGGTATGATTAAATATTTTGTAGGTTTCTAGACGGTTGACCGGTATGATTTAATATTTTGCAGGTTTCTAGATGGTATAGAGGATAACCCGCTTTCTTTACTTGGTCCCCGACGATCACGGTCCCGCGCCACAGACCGCCAGCGCAGTGTGTCGTTTGAAGATCCTCACTCTCCTGTGCTGGTGATCCGGACAAACACACAGTCACGACACGTGCAGGACACACTAGAGGGCGCTCGCAAGGCTAACGATGAACTCTTCCAGTTGTGATAGTTGACACAAATGGCTAACCTCGGCCGCTGATTGAAAAGTGAAAGGGTTCAAGTGTGATAGCTTGTCTTGTTATGTACATTTAAATTATTGGATTGAAAAACAAAACACCAAAACTGGTGAAATGTTTAAGTGTGATAGTGTGTCTTGTTAAAACATTTTAATTATTGACTTGAAGTGAATCTGAAAGTTAAATATTCGAAATGTGAAAGTTTGACACATTAATTAATAACATTTGTTGTTGGCGTGAACTAAATGTTTCAAATGTGATAGTTTGTCACATTAAACATTTATATCGATGGCTTGACAAAGTCCGACTGTGGAATGTTTTAAACATTTATATCAATGGCTTGACAGTCTTGACTGTGGAATGTTTTAAACATTTATATCAATGGCTTGACAAAGTCTGACTGTGGAATGTTTTCAGTTTGAAAATGCTTAGCCCGCTCAAGTCATAAGATTGTCTCAGTAATGCTGAGGTAACAGCTAGTAGTCCGCTTCAAATCAATACATTTGTAGTTTGATTATGTATACAGGGCTCGAACTTAACGAATGCACCGACAGCCATTGCCTTGTTGAGATATTAACTGCCATAGGACAAAATATCTACACCTCGTGTACATCGCCTGCCTGTATTTAACAACCTGTAATTAACATTGGAAATGTCAGGCCTCTTGAATATTGAAAATTCTGCGTGACCCATTTATCGGTTATGCAGAAATAAATCCAAGTAACTCATTTCATTTTTGTGTAACCCATTATATTCAAGTAAAAAATAGGTTATGCAAAATTAGATTCGCGTGAACAATGCGCGAACAAAATGATTGTTCTTACAATAGTCAGAGGCCTTTCAATCAGGTTTATTTCCTGTGAAAATCATTTTCTAAACAATTGCCAAAAGCAGGGAATTTCACCCACGGCAATGTGTTTTTTTAACTTGCTGCTGGCAAAAAAATACTTAAGTTCGTGCCCTGTGTATAATAATTTCTCTTTACAATGATTTTTTTTAATGGACACAATTTTGGCTTTATCTAATCAGCATTATTACCATTTAACAGATATCATTTGTCTTGACTAAAAAGTTGACATTAACTGTGTGAAAACTTGACATTGGTTGTGTGAAAACTTGACATTAACTGTGTGATAACTTGACATTGACTGAAAACTTGACATTGACTGTGAAAACTTGACATTGGGTGAAAATGTGACTGTGTGAAAACTTGACATTGGCTGTGTGAAAACTTGACATTAACTGTGTGAAAACTTGACATTGGCTGAAAACGTGACACTGTGTGAAAACTTGACACTGACTTTGTGAAAATGTGACATTGACTGAAAACTTGACATTGACTGTGACTTGACACTGACTGTGTGAAAACTGTCTTATGACTTGCACTCAAATAGCATTGATCATCAGGGTTGTCATCTGTCGACCTTGTATCTGATTTCAGTTTTTCTGATACAAAATAAAGTTGTGTACATTTTATCGTTTGAAAAATTTCCACATGAATTTGCCAAAATATTTCCTTCGAAAATTGTGTGCCGTCTGTAGATGAATCATCATTCCGTGTGTTTGGCTAACTGAAACTTTAATCTGGCTGCTGGGTTTCTCACCAAACTGATGACAATGATTTCTGTCCACCGCCTCCATTAATGTCAGGGCTAACTCTGACACTCGCCAAATTCGCCAATTGCGAATTTTAAACACAACTGCCGAATTTTATTTTAATTTGGCAAAAGAGTTGCATGTAATAATTGATATTTTGTTGAAAATATTTGTGGGCTTCTGCAATTTTTGGCATTTAATAGATAATTTGGCGAAATTTTCTACATAGCCAGAGATAGCCCTGAATGTATAGTATGGAGCTTCAGCTGTTAAACAGATCTCTTAGCTTTTTTTAGTCCCTTGCCAGTCCAACCAGAGGGGAATATAGGTTTTGTCTCAGTTCTTGTCTGTGGAGCTGACATTTTGTATATAGCTTTATCATGTACTGTTTCAGATCAATTGACTTTTCCTTGCAATTTACAATTTATTCACAGAGTTATAGCCCTTGAACTTCGGAAAGGAAAGGAAAGAAAATGTTTTATTTAATGTGGCACTCAACACATTTTATTTACGGTAATATGGCATCAGACACATGGTTAAGGACCACACAGATATTGAGAGAGGAAACCTGCTGTCGTCACTTCATGGGCTACTCTTCGATTAAATGCAAGGGATCTTTTATATGCATCATCCCACAGACAGAATAACACATACCACGACCTTTGATATACCAGTCGTGGTGCACTGGCTGGAGTGATTGAACTTTGAAGATATAGAAACATGTTGGGGACATGTATTGCTTTACTCTCAAAATGCTTGTTTGTAAATTGATGTCATATCCATGATTGATGAAACACAAAACCAATTGTGACGTTAATCAATTTTGCTTCAGCTTTACATCAGTATTTGATCCCAGTTGTGATGGCTGAGATACTGTCATGCTGAACACTTCATTTATTGTTTTGACAGAAATCTGACAGTAACATGTTTGTACTAGTTAATCTATTGTCTTGACAGTAACATGTTTGTTTGTACTAGTTAATCTATTGTCTTGACAGTAACATGTTTGTACTAGTTAATCTATTGTCTTGACAGAAATGTGACGGTGAAGTGTTTGAAATTGTAATCATCATATCATATTTATTTAAATTACTATCTTGTCGGAAAAATATAGTGTCCCATTTCAAATGTAATAGCGAGTCATATTAAACATAAATGCTTCTTTCAATTCCTGTCACTGAAAAACAGTTGCTAAAATTTTCAGTTTCCAATAAATTTTAATCCAAAGAGAGAAATGGGGTGCCTTTCATATTTTGAAAAGTTAATGAACAAACGAATACAATGTCTGTTGCATACATGTATATTATAAAACCATTCATTTCCGAAATGTAATAAATCCATTTGGAGAATAACATGTTTTTACTGCTGCATGAAATAACGCATATATTACATACATATATTACACACACAAAACAGTTTCAACATCCTGTTCAATGATAATACAATGTAAATCTAGGGTGGGGGGGTGGGGGAGGCGTAAACGCTTTGGTTTTTTGTGTTACAACTAATTAGTTGTATCTGTGAAAATGTTCTTCGCAGGTGAATATCAAAGGAAAGTCTGGCAACCTCGAGCCATACGACTTTGTTACACTGCGCCACCCTCGAGATAACATTTTGATGGAAACTTTATTGTGATTATATATGTTATATATATTATATATTCAGTTATCTGACAATGCACATGAAATAATGGTTTGTTTTTTTGCGAGTTATATTTGTTTTATCTGTGAAAATGTTCTTCACAGGTGAATATGAATATGATTTGCAAACATACTCCTAAATGTGGAAGTTTATGCTTTAGTTTTTGATTGTCAGTTTTTATGAGTTGTACGAACATCTGCAGACCGGAACTTTCACTGTTAAAGCCAAAATCTGAACATTGGTGGATAGCACATTCTGAAATGAACTTTCCATGTAATTTTCAGTTTTGAATTTTTTTTTTATTCTCCTAGCTTTCAGAATATGTTTATAGAAAGAATAATCTGTTCACATTGTAATAATATGCCTAATACCGGTATAAAGACTCTAATTTCGATAAAAGTCACCAGATCTTTCCTGCTCCGAGTCAGACCCCTGATTATATTGGAGGCCAGACTCGGGATAGGTGTATTCGAAACCATAAAGGTATATGAGCATGTTAAAACCCTATCTAAGTCAAATAAAATATTCAAATTAAGGTCAGGAGCTACTTATCTTGATGATATAAACTCATGTTCATGGTATAGACTATATATATATACCATATATATACCATGTGTAATACCAGCTGGTGTGTGTCGGGTAGGCTTTAGTTTAGAGGTGATGTTAGAAATCGAACAATAACCTAGATATTGATATCATAGAACAATAACCTAGATACCGATATCAGAGAACAGTAACCTAGATATCGATATCACAGAACAGTAACCTAGATATCGATATCATAGAATAATAACCTAGATATTGATATCATAGAAAATAACCTAGATATCGATATCGGAGAGCAGTAACCTAGATATCAATATCAGAGAATGACCTAGATATTGATATCAGAGAAAAATAACCTACATATTGATATCAGAGAACAATAACCTAGATATCGATATCATAGAATAATAACCTAGATATTGATATCATAGAAAATAACCTAGATATCGATATCGGAGAGCAGTAACCTAGATATCTATATCAGAGAACAGTAACCTAGATATCGATATCAGAGAACAGTAACCTAGATATCGATATCGGAGAACAGTAACCTAGATATCAATATCAGAGAATGACCTAGATATTGATATCAGAGAAAAATAACCTACATATTGATATCAGAGAACAATAACCTAGATATCGATATCAGAGAACAATAACCTAGATATTGATATCAGAGAGAACAATAACCTAGATGTCATACTAGCAGGTTGCTATCTAGACAGGGTTTTTCTTGCTTTTTGTCAAGTATGAAGTCAAGCTCAAGAGATTTGTTAATATTGTATTTTGATTCGCTGAGTGAATGTAGAAAATAACTTGCATATCTGTATCTCTAATGCATTGCCAAAATCTGTCTGGTTTGGGGTAGATACATTGTACATATAATTCTTGCTATATATAAAAACATATTCTTGTATTAAGTATATTTGTGTTATATAACATAAGATATTGATATATAACATAAGTTATTCATCTTATACTTCTATAATAAGATATTATTATATAATTTAAGATAATCAGCTTATACTTCTGTAACCTAAGACATTGATAAATAACAATATATTCATGTTATACTTTTATAATATATTGTTATATGACTTAAGATATTGTTATATAACAAAATATTCATGTTATAGGCTTCTTCTATAAGAAGACATTGTTATATAACTAAATATTCATCTTACACTTCTAAAATAAAGATATTGGCATGTAACATTACAATCTGATCAAAATTAGCTCTACTGGTCTACCTGTAGATCTAACAGCATTGTGTGGACTCCCATGTGCAGGTGACATTTCGTCTGGTCAATATTTAAATTATTATTCAATCACACTTCTCCTTTTATAACGTTATTCCGGAGAATCTTTTCAAATCACTGGCATGATTTTGCAAGTAAGGCTTTGCTTGGTCGAATGAAAAGTCAACTGGACATGAGCTCCAACAGGGTGCTGTTAGATCCACAGGTAATAGTAATTAACCAGTTGAGCTAATTTTAATTAGACTGGTAACATACGATATTCATCTTAAACTTCTGTAACCTGAGATATTGATGTATAACATGATATTCATCTTAAACTTCTGTAACCTGAGATATTGATGTGTAACATATGATATTCATCTTAAACTTCTGTAACCTGAGATATTGATGTGTAACATATGATATTCATCTTAAACTTCTGTAACCTGAGATAGTGATGTGTAACATACAATATTCATCTTATACTTATAAGGGTTAGTGACAGACGGTCAGAGTTGTTCCAGAAGCGATCATGTGGGAGTTGGGGGAGAAAGTGTTATATAACATTGTTATTCCATGTCTAGTGTGTTATATAACATTGTTATTCCATGTCTAGCATGTTATATAACTGTTATTCCATGTCTATAATTGGTATTGTAATACTCTATATTAATATTTACATCATCTTGTGGAGTGTGAAGATATTTTGGGTAAATATATGTCACATATTAAGTAATCATAATTACGATAATGTACCACTACTCCTCCCCCATTTATACCTCACAAGCTAATCATAATATTGATAATACACCACTAACCCCACATTTCATACCTTGCAAGCTGATCATATTGATAATACACCACTAACCCCACATTTCATACCTTGCAAGCTAATCATGATAGTGTAACACACATACACACACACCCGCCTTCATACATCTCATGATAATCATAACGATGTCAGTTTTAACAGCAACATTTAGAGTAACGTTTGCTCAGTTTAATGACACCACTAGAGCACATCAGTTAAATATCAACTCATTGGCTACTGGATGTCAACATAGAATCTTAAAGGAAACCTGCTAGGTTTTCATGAGAATCAAGGGGTCTCTTTCCCACAGATAGGACAGCACATACCATGTCCTTTGATAAAGCAGTCGTGGGGCACTGATTTGGATGGGGATGGGTCCACTGAAGGAGTCAGATCTTGCCTCATATTAAATGTATACTGCAAGGTGCACGCATGCACACACACATACGCCTAGTAATAATTTCAGTTGTTATGCACACGCACATGTGTGCACACACACCTGTCATACCACAAAAAGAAACTGGTTAATGATTTCAGTTATTGGTGTGTGTTGTCTTGTGAGAGAATCACCTTGTAATATATTATAATGATTATCTTGTGATATGATGTTATCATGTGTTATAGGTAGAAATTGTTATTGTACATAATCATGTCAAAAATGCAATAAACTTCATTGTTGATCAGCTGTTTTCATTTTGTTGTTTTAAAGGCATACTGTCACAGATTTAAGGACCTTATTTCTCTAAAAATAGATAATAAATAAAAATTACATTAATTGTTGGAATCAAAATCTAGCTATTGCATCACCTTAACTGAACCATGATGGAATGAAATCCATGTCAACCCTCTCGGCAATTTTAGTTTTTGAATTATTGACCATTGCCATAATTCAATTATTTTTACAAAATATCATTAATAAATGGAGTATGGTGGTTATGTAGATGGTTGAATAAAGTACATTTAGGGACAAATCAAATTATTTCTGTTCAGGTAATACTTTGTTAGACCATTAAATAGGTCAGTGGTCTGACAATATGCCTTTAATCACAATTTGTATTTTACACTAACGTGGCTTTACAAGACTGAAGAATTGTTTCATTTAACAACATTCAACATTTTAATACAGTGAAACCCCTCTAAACTGGACCCCGGTGGGACCAAGTAAAACTACTGGTTACAAGAGGTATCTGGTTTACAAAGGTCAAGTTCTGTATTGATTATTAAAAATGGACAGTGAAAACATATGGTTTTGAGAGAATTCCGGTTTAAAGAGGGTCTTATTCTGAGGGAATTCTGGTTTATAGAGGGAATTCTGGTTTATAGAGGGTCTTGTTTTGAGAGAATTCCGGTTTAAAGAGGGTCTTGTTTTGAGATAAACCCAGTTTATACAGGGTCTTGTTTTGAGAGAATTCCAGTTTATAGAGGGTCTTGTTTTGAGAGAATCCCAGTTTATAGAGGGTCTTGTTTTGAGAGAATCCCAGTTTAAAGAGGGTCTTGTTTTGAGAGAATCCCAGTTTAAAGAGGGTCTTGTTTTGAGAGAATCCCGGTTTATAGAGGGTCTTGTTTTGAGAGAATTCCAGTTTAAAGAGGGTCTTGTTTTGAGAGAATCCCAGTTTAAAGAGGGTCTTGTTTTGAGAGAATCCCAGTTTAAAGAGGGTCTTGTTTTGAGAGAATCCCGGTTTATAGAGGGTCTTGTTTTGAGAGAATTCCAGTTTAAAGAGGGTCTTGTTTTGAGAGAATCCCAGTTTAAAGAGGGTCTTGTTTTGAGAGAATCCCAGTTTAAAGAGGGTCTTCTTTTGAGAGAATCCCGGTTTATAGAGGGTCTTGTTTTGAGAGAATCCCGGTTTATAGAGGGGCTTGTTTTGAGAGAATCCCGGTTTATAGAGGGTCTTGTTTTGAGAGAATCCCAGTTTATAGAGGGTCTTGTTTTGAGAGAATCCCGGTTTATAGAGGGGCTTGTTTTGAGAGAATCCCAGTTTAAAGAGGGTCTTGTTTTGAGAGAATCCCGGTTTATAGAGGGTCTTGTTTTGAGAGAATTCCAGTTTAAAGAGGGTCTTGTTTTGAGAGAATTCCAGTTTATAGAGGGTCTTGTTTTGAGAGAATCCCAGTTTAAAGAGGGTCTTGTTTTGAGAGAATCCCAGTTTAAAGAGGGTCTTGTTTTGAGAGAATCCCGGTTTATAGAGGGTCTTGTTTTGAGAGAATTCCAGTTTAAAGAGGGTCTTGTTTTGAGAGAATTCCGGTTTAAAGAGGGTCTGGTTTTGAGAGAATTCCGGTTTATAGAGGGTCTGGTTTTGAGAGAGGGTCTTGTTTTGAGAGAATTCCGGTTTAAAGAGGGTCTTGTTTTGAGAGAATTCCGGTTTATAGAGGGGCTTGTTTTGAGAGAATTCCAGTTTATAGAGGGTCTTGTTTTGAGAGAATTCCGGTTTAAAGAGGGTCGTTTTGAGAGAATTCCGGTTTATAGAGGGTCTTGTTTTGAGAGAATCCCGATTTAAAGAGGGTCTGTATTGAGAGAATTCCGGTTTCTAGAGGGGCTTGTTTTGAGAGAATTCCAGTTTATAGAGAGTCTTGTTTTGAGAGCATTCCAGTTTATAGAGGGTCTAGTTTTAAGAGAATTCCAGTTTATAGAGGGTCTGGTTTGAGAGGTTTCACTGTATGTGGTTGTATGGCATGGGTTGAAAACAACATAATGAGAAAGGAAACCCGCTGCTTCCACTGTTTCAGTTGGCAGCAATGGATCTTTTATACAATCTACACAGGATAGCACATACCACGGCCTTTAGTATACCAGTCATGGTATACCATCCAAATGTCACATCACAATAAACATCCACATCATGCAATACACAGCCACATATCACAATACATGCCCACATCACAATACACATCCACAATCATAATACACCCATATCACAATATACAATACAACATACAATACATATCCATACAATACAAAAATGAAATGTCAGTACCCCTACCAAGTATGTCGATAAAACCTATTACAACAAATGTTTAATAATGTGTTCGATGGCACTGGAAAAATCATCGACTGTTCTGTATGGAGGTGGATCGATCTTGCTTTCATCACCCTGTCTGTATTTACCTACAAAAAATACCAAAATGTGATATGACGGAGTGGACAGTTAGTTGAAGGGAGAAACAGGCTGTTCTGTAACCTGTGGACAGCAATACAATAGTTGTAAAGTGATGTAACAGAGTGGACATTAAATTGAAGGGTGGAACATTATAGGGTGTGATGTGATGTGGTGGATGGTAATACAATAGGTTGTATGGTGATGTGACCGAGTGGAAATTAAGTTGAAGGGTGGAACGTTATTATGTGTACTGTAGTGTGATGGAGTGGACTATTAAGTTGAAGGATGGAACATTGTGGGGTGTACTGTAGTGTGATGGAGTGGACATTAAGTTGAAGGATGGAACATTGTGGGGTGTACTGTAGTGTGATGGAGTGGACACGAGACCTACCAGTTTTTACTAAGATTCCCAGCATCCCACAGCTCTGAGCTCCACCTATGTCATCTCGGGCATCCTGTAACACGTTAAAACAAAAAAAACTGAAATTACCCTAGCATCAGGACATTGTAGAAACTTACATCTACCACGGGATAAGTAGATTAATCGTAGAGTTTTGAGGTCCTTTTATTTCGTGGCTGTTATAAGTAGCAAGTATTATTACAGCATGATCTTTATTTAGTTAGTCACACTCAAACAGTCCCTGAATATAGATCACACAATAATACCGGAATATAGGTTGCACAGGAATAACTGAATATCGGTCACACATGAATAAGTGAACATAGGTCACACAGGAATAAGTGAACATAGGTCACACAGGAATAACTGAATATAGATCACACATAGTAACTGAATATAGGTCACACAAGAATAACTGAATATAGGTCGCACAGGAATAACTGAATATAGGTCACATAAGAATAACTGAATATAGGTCACACAAGAATAACTGAATATACATGTAGGTCACAAGAATAACTGAATATAGGTCACACAAGAATAACTGAATATACATGTAGGTCACACAATAATAACTGAATATACATGTAGGTCACAAGAATAACTGAATATAGGTCACACAAGAATAACTGAATATACATGTAGGTCACACAATAATAACTGAATATTGGTCACACAATAATACCTGAATATAGGTCACACAAGAATAACTGAATATACATGTAGGTCACAAGAATAACTGAATATAGGTCACACAAGAATAACTGAATATAGGTCACGCAGGAATAACTGAATATAGGTCACACAAGAATAACTGAATATACATGTAGGTCACAAGAATAACTGAATATAGGTCACACAAGAATAACTGAATATACATGTAGGTCACAAGAATAACTGAATATAGGTCACACAAGAATAACTGAATATAGGTCACACAGGAATAACTGAATATAGGTCACACAGGAATAACTGAATATAGGTCACACAGGAATAACTGAATATAGGTCACACAAGAATAACTGAATATAGGTCACACAAGAATAACTGAATATAGGTCACACAGGAATAACTGAATATAGATCACACATAGTAACTGAATATAGGTCACACATACTACAGATCACACAAGAATAATCAAATTCTCATTATATTCATTACAATATAAAGCCATCCTATTGGTCCAGCTGAATCCAACATAAAATATGATCTTGTTTGTGTTTTTATTAATAATAATGATTCAAATTTAATTATCTCGCCTTCATGTAAAATACTCTAATTTCATTGGTTATTTAGCCTTGGAAAAAAACAACTTATACCCCTTGTGGGCGGAATCAAATCTCTTATATCCCATCTGTAACATCGGACTGTTGTTATTGTATTAATGTGTTATGCAAAGATTTGTCTGTTACCAATGTAAATAACACATATCTGTCAAACAATTTGCCATCCACTCAGAAAATGAAATTGAAGAAAAGCGATGTGGCGGATTTTGATGTGGCGGAACATTGTAATAATACAGCTAATTTTAATGATGCCAGTATTTCAATGATGTCACTTTAAATCTCCTTACAATAACACTAAACTGGGTACATGACGTTGCTATTGAATTTTGTTTTGTTTCAACATTATTAATGCACCTGGATGTGTTTGAAGAAAATCTTGTAATTATACATGTCAGCAAGATAAATTTGTTGTAGAAGCATCGGCTCGGGGTACAACAGCATGCAGATGGTATAAAAATCCATAAACCCCTCGTGATGCTACAACTTATATTATAAGGATTGTCTTGTTATTTCTTTTACGTTCATCTGGCTATGAAAAAAAGACCAAAAAACCAACAACAGATGCGTGAATGGCTTTGCCAATTCATACAGTTTGTGCATGGTTGTTTTTCATAGTCCAAGGAATGTGAAAGAATTAGCAGACAGTGGTTAAATAACGGATAAGATGAACAACGTACGTCTCCGATCATCACACACTCATCTGGTTGACAGTCAAACTCACGCACAGCCGACGTAAAGAAAGACAACTCTGGTTTACCCACGACAGTGGCGGGAACATCAGCTGCAAACTGCAACGCCTCCACAAACGGACCTCAGTAGAAAAAGAAAGGAATAATGACTCCTCAACACACTGTTTAATTTGTGTCGTATGTGTCTAACTAATATTTGTTATATACAAAATGGAAAACAGGAATAGGAAAATAGGAAAATGGGAATGTTTGTCTAATAAACACACAGTCAGATGCCTTCTACGCATGCACACATACACACACAACACACACACATACATACATACATACATACATAGACATAGACACAACACACACACACACACATACATACACAGACACACAACACACACATACATACACAGACACATACATACACAGACACACACATGCACACACACAACACACACATACATACAGACACACACAAAACACATACATACATACACAGACACATACGCAACACATACATACATACATACATAGACACATACACAACACACACATACACATACACAGACACACACACACATACATACACAGACACACATGCACACACACAACACACAGACACACACACAACACATACATACATACATACATACATACACAGACACACACATACATACAGACACACACATACATACAAAGACACACACACAACACACACATACATACACAGACACACAAAACACACACACACACAAATAGTAATACACAGACACACACACACAAATACACAGACACAAACATGCACACACACATACACACAAATACACAGACACACACACACATAACACATAACACATACATACACAGACACACACACACACATACATACATACACAGACATACACAGACACACACATGCACACACAAACACACACAACACACACATACATACACACACATATGCACACACACAGACACATACATACACATGCACACACACATATATACACAGACACACACACACACAAACATTTACACATGACATTGTGTAAACCACACACACCACACATACATATCAGTGGCGTAGGAAGGTGCCAAAAGGTGGGGGACACACTTTCATTTTAACACACTTTTACACTATTATGAAGCAAATATAAAGCAAAATATCTGAAAAGTGGGGGGCACATGTCCCCCTTGCCCCCCACCCACTTCCTGCGCCAGTGCACACACACACACACAGACACACACACACACACACAAGCCACACAATATGCAAACAAACACCCATCACATTTACTTGTACCACAAATACACCACTTCAAATTTGTTGCTAAATTGTAGCAGAGCATTGTGGGTAATTGTTGCATTGTTACCTGGGCCAAGCGCGAGTCCATCTTGTCTTTTGTAGTAACGAGCTTTGTGTATAGCAACCAGCGACGCACCGTTCACTAACAACCTCAAAGAGAAAATCAGAATAAAAAGTTTAAATCCACTTTACCTTGAAAACAAACAAACAAAGGTCTTTTTCTGGAAAACTTAACAATAATGTGTGCTAATATACTGACCGGTAACACACCACAAGATAAATTTTCTTAATGTACAACCAGGGGTGGGAATTGGTGAACTGTAAAAAAAGAGGGAATCTGGAGGGGTTCGCGGGTGGTGAACTGTAAAAAAAGAGGGAATCTGGAGGGGTTCGGGTTGGTGAACTGTAAAAAAGAGGAAATCTAGAAGGGTTCGGGGGTGGTGAACTGTAAAAATGAGAAAATCTAGAAGGGTCCAGGGGCAAGGACGATTAAAATGCGAGGAAACGCAATGTTCCATGAGAGGAAAACCGCGGATCCGAGGAGAATTCCTACCCCTGATAACAGAAGCCACAATATACACAATATATGGTTTTGTTAATTTGTATGTTTTTAATAATTAATATGATTATTGTTATTATTATTGTTATAATTAGTAAGGCCTCAGGGGAGAATAGTCTAGAACTGACTGAGCTACCTTCTATAAATAACAGGGTTTCTGCCAGACGGTAAAATGGGTATGGTGTCATAGACCCAAATTTGTTTGCAGATTTAATTTGTTTAAGTTAACCTTTCACCAACTTAATGACTCTTATCATTACTGTATGATTTTCTTAACCCTAACTTTAAAACTAATCCATTTTCTTTATGGGGGCATGCCCCCCATACCCTCTGTGAAGTGCGGTTGCATTCAGCACCCATACTGTAAATATTCAATTCCATAGCGCCATACCCAGAAATTTCTTTCTGGCAGAAACACTGAATAAAGATTTTATTATTATTATTATTATTATTATTATTATACAGTGAAACCCCCAAGACCAGACCCTCTCTACACCAGAATTTTCTCAAAACTGGATATTTTCCACAGTCCTGTGATTTACACATCTTTTAACACTAAAGTATACCTCTGTAAACCAGAAACCCCTCTAAACTGGACACTGGACGAATAATTCAGTCCCCAAGTGGTCATTTACAGTGGATTCCACGTAACTGCATAGTCTCCGTGCAAACATGTAAAATATATTACATTAATAATATATATAGATTAGGAATGTTGATATTTTTTTTTAAGGGCGCAGCCAAAACTTTTTAACTCCAACTCTCCCCTTTTTATACTTCTGGCGTTAATATTCAAAATTTCCCCTATTTGTTAGGTTATCCCTGTCCCGAGTCAGACCCCCGATCCTATCGGAGGCCGGACTTGGGATAGGCGTGTTCGAAACCCTAGTGGTATATGGACACATTAAACCAGTTACTAAGCTAAGCAAACAGACTATTATTCAATTACCCGATCTAGTAATTTACGCAAAAGGCTGTAACTGGTTTCCTCAGTTGATATTGCACATTATGGCAATCTCATAAAATAACTCGGTCAGGTATGTACAGGTATACACTGGTTACACCACTTCGTTGCATTTAATACTAAACTAGTATCCGTTGCATGCTTAATTTATTTTATTGAATTATACACATTTTAAATTGCTTTTCTGCTGTTTTGGTTTGCAATTATGTGGATTTTTGTCAGAGACTCTATTCAATTAAATAGCAAGTCTTGCATACAATCTATAGAAAATGGTTCGGTGTTTCAACAAATATTGCAATTAGGCGATATATTCAATTACCCAGCATGCGATTAGGTGGAACCCACTGTAGTGTAAATTGGACTTCTGAAAACCGGACAATCAGACCGTTATCAATCATTATGGCACCACTAATTATTCTGAATATTCCTTCAGCCAGATTACCTGACTGTGAACTCGACTAGTGTAATATGCATATACTCAGTTTAGCCAACAGAAGGTCATCACTGTGACATGTGGCTGGGATAAAAACTGGCAAATAACAAGGAAGGAAACACTTTATGTGACGACGCACTCAACACATTTTATTTACGGTTATATGGCATCAGACATATGGCTAAGGACCACACAGATATTGAGAGAGGAAACCTGCTGTCACCACTTCATGGGCTACTCTTTTCGATTAGCAGCAAGAGATCTTTAATATGCACCATCCCACAGACAGGGTAGTAGATACCACAGCCTTTGATATACCAGTCGTGGTGCACTTGCTGGAACGAGAAATAGCCCAATGAGCCCACTGATGGGGTTCGATCCCAGACCGACCGCGCATTGAGCGGATGCTTTAACACTGGGCTATGTCCTGCCCCTGGCAAATAACAATTAAGCAATAAAAGATCAGCTGACAGATATTTCACGCCTCTGTAAATTGCGAGAACGATCGTTTTGTTCGCGCGATGCTGACACGCAAATCTAATTTTGTTTAACAAATTTTCTGTTCGTGTAAAATTTGGAGCACCATTTACTTGCATATAACGGATTACGCAAAACGGAAATGGATTACCTGGATTTATTTCCACATAACCCATAAATGGATCACGCAGAATTTTCAATTCTCAAATATCTGTATTTAAGTAACTAGCATACACATATGATTTTTGTTTGTTTGCAGCTTTGTTATAAAGTTAGTTAGATTGGCAGGGTTAGGTGTTTTTGAACTGCGAATGCAATTAAAGGCCCTTCTCAATTATGTTCCTTGCAAAAATATATCTCATGATTTGCTCCAAAGATCAACAGAACAACAATGAATTTAATCCACTAACCTGTTAATTGTTTCTTGTTCTAAATTACCAAAGGATCATAAAGCACATTTCATCCACATTTCAATGTTGTTGGGTTTTTTCTTCTTTTTTAAATACGTGATAACTTTCCTTATTTTAAAAAACGAATAAAATACAACCAATGTTTTAGCGTCAATACGAACCCCCGAAAACTGGACACCTCTGAATACCAGACATTTAACCCTACACATAATAATTATAAATACGTTATTAACATATTCAGTATTATTACCCCAGCAGGCAGTCATAAGGGGGAAAATAAAAATCATAATTTCTCACTGAGAAAGCTTATAACAAGTGAAAATTATTTCACTCGGGACATAAATTTGATAATAACTGGTAACTTGTTTATTACCCTCTATGTGTGAGATGCTTTTGAAGCAGGGGAGATAACTATGAAATGAAAACACAACCAGTCCATTGGATAAAACATGTTGATTTTGAACTGGAACTGACCTTGGACCGGTCGGTCTGGGATCAATCCTCGTCGGTGGGCCCATTGGGCTATTTCTTGTTCCAGTCAGTGCTCCACGACTGGTATATCAAAGGCCGTGGATCAGACAAATTTTCCACTGCCAAGATATTTTTAATTACACTACTGTTTACTACACTTCTATTTATTCTCACCTGAAAGCTTCGTTCATACAATGATAGTTGAACTCGTCAGGAGCCAGTCCAATTACAACTGCATTAGGATTGTCAACAGAGACACCTGAAACAAAACCTGAAAAGTAACTTGATCATTCTACTATATACAGGGTCATGCTATAGACACTTCGTTCACTAATGTCCAGAAGGAAGGAAGGAGATGCTTTATTTAACGACGCACTCAACACATTTTATTTACGGTTATATGGCATCGGACTTATGGTTAAGGACCACACAGATATGGAGAGAGGAAACCCTCTGCCACCACTACATGGGCTACTCTTTCGATTAGTAGCAAGGGTTCTTTTGTATGCACCATCCCACAGACAGGATAGCACATACCACAGCCTTTGATATACCAGTCGTGGTGCACTGGCTGGAACGAGAAATAGCACAATGCACTCACCGAAAGGGATCGATCCCACAACGATCACGCATCTGGTCAGACTAAGCCCAAAGCTAAAAGCTAATGGGAAATGGCAGGTATGTGGCATGGTTGGCTACAAGAGACAACGACAGAGATATGGAGGTGGACAGCAAAAGATGCTGAAAGCTAGGAGGCACTGCTAGTTCGGGAAGACATGATATGAAAATCAAAGGAGAAAAAGGAAAAAGGGAAGTGGGATAAAAAAATATAATAATAATAATAAAAAGACTGTCTTTCTAACCTTCAAAATCTTCCAGCGCCCGCTCGTCCACCAGTAACAGAGGTCGAAGTCCACGCGTCTCCACGGCAACGCGAGCTGCTGTAAGTGACGTGAAAATCTCATCTCCAGTAATCGCGAACCCAATATCTAAAAAAATACATTAAGTAAATATAATCTCGAACCCAATATCTAACATTTCACATAAAGTAAATATAATCTTAAACCCAATATCTAAAATATACATAAGTAAATATAATCTTGAACCCAATATCTAAAATACACATACCGGTATAAGTAAATATAATCTCGAACCCAATATCTAACATTTCACATAAAGTAAATATAATCTTGAACCCAATATCTAAAATATACACAAGTAAATATAATCTCGAACCCAATATCTAAAATACACATACCGGTATAAGTAAATATAATCTCGAACCCAATATCTAAAATACACATGTAAGTAAACATAATCTTGAAATTAATATCTAAAACATACATGTAAATAAATATTATAGAACCAAATATATGAAATATACATGGAATAAAACATAATCTCAAACTCAAAATCATAACATGTACAATGCAATGTCTAAATCACATCTTCACGCTCAATATCTAAAACTAATCTCAAACTCAAAATCATATCATGTACAATGCAATGTCTAAATCACATCTTCACGCCCAATATCTAAAACAATCTCTTCTTTCTCTTATTTAATTTTGGACTGTCCTTCTAAAATGTTCCAAATTATATAAATATTCGGCCGAGCAGTCAATTCTTTTTATTTTTGGCTTCAACTTTTTATTTAATTTTTTTTTTTAAATTCTATTAACTTTTTTTTTACTAATTGCTATTTTCAAAATTCTGCCCATTTTCAACTCTACCCTCCTCCCCCCATGCCAAGTCAGGTCACCGATCTTATCGGAGACAGGACTCGGGATGGGCATGTTCGAAACCCTAGTGGTATATGGGCACGTTAAACTAGATATTTATCTATGAAAAAAATCTGTAGCGTTCAACATATTCTCATTAAAAAAAAAGTCACCACTCAGTCTTTTGAGTAAATTTCTCTTCGACTCCTTGGTGGTGTTTGTGACAAACTTTATGTTCACATTCTTCTCTCGAAGTCTAAAAAAAAACCCAGAAAAATATATTAAAGTAACAGAGGGAGGGAGGCAGAAAGAGGGAGAGAGAGAGAGAGAGAGAGAGAGAGAGAGAGAGAGAGAGAGAGAGAGAGAGAGAGAGAGAGAGAGAGAGAGAGAGAGAGAGAGAGAGCGAGGGTGATAGGGAATTAGGGATGGAGGGAGGTAGTGAGGGAGGGAGTTAGGGATACACAGACAGACAGAGAGACAGACAGAGACAGACACAGACAGAGAGGCAGACATACAGACAAACAGACAGACAGACAGACAGACAGAAAAAGAGTACATCTACTGAATTCCTTCATGTGCAGGCTGACAAAACAGACATGAGAAACAATGGCAGCAGTTGTCATGTCAACAAATCACAAAACAGAGCTTCATGGTAGAAGGCACCACTTTAGTCAATGTGTTACAATGTGTTTATAAAGGCAAAGGTGTTACTATGTTGAATGTGCTAATGTGTTACAGTGTGTCATTTCCCATGCCTTTTAATAGCATCAATGGATCCAGGTATTTCTGTGTTTTCAATGTGAAGAGTTCCACTCAGATCAACCAAAACCACCTTGATCTTCATGTTATTTATTTAATTCCCTCCACTAACAATGGATCCGATCACACAGCCAACATTCATCCTGTAACTAAAACATGAAAATACATTAATTACATTTCTAAATATATTTACATTTTCAATTTTAATTTAGTTTAGATAACATTTGGTAATTGAAAGGAAACCCACTGTATGTTTCCATTAACAGCATCTGATTTTTTATATGCACATTCCGACAGGACAGCACATAGCACAGTCTTTGGAGCACTGGTCGGGATGGGAAAAAACTGAATAAGAGAATGGGTTGACTGAGTCATAAAATGTTTAACACCACCACTAGAGTACATTGATTTATTAATCATCATCTATTGGATGTCAAGCATTTGGTAATGTTTATATAGTGTTAGAGTTTGTTTTGTTTTGTTTAATGACACCACTGGAGCACACTGATTAATTAATCATCAGCTATTGGATGTCACACATTTAGTAATTATGATTTGTATTCATAAGAGGAATTAAACCCACTTTTTGATAGAAACTATCGATTAAAAAACCCCATTCAAATAGAACTTATGTAGAGCTGGGCGGTCTTGAAATATTTCAGGCTTGGAATCAGTACAGTATTCAGTATTGACACAATACCAATACTGAGCCATATTTTCGGTATACTTGGCTTTAAATGCATATCTGAGTTAAGGCTCACCCGCTAATTTCCTCTAAATACAATTAAATTCCAGACACAAGGCTCTCGTCTGATTTTGCATTTGTCAGATATATTGTTCGTGCTTTACTAAATAGCAGGAAACATTTTTCAATACGGAAATTTCGGTATTTTGAACTTTGCTCCGTACGGTAAATCAGTATTGACATGATAGTACGATACCGATACCACACAGTATATACAGTATATCTCTCAGCTCTAGACTCAAGCGCCGACAAATTCTTCAGGTGTTCAAACTTATTTATTGTGTGAAAATGTATCACATTACTCAGCTAAATTTCTTCGGGTTTACGTTTAAAAGGTTGGCTGTCTTGATTAGGTTTTCTCAACGTGGATGGACTGGAGAGAGAGGGTATTGAGGAGGGAGATGGGGGGTTCTTTTATAACCCGAAGACAATTTCATCTTAAAAACTATTTTTATTGATACTTGGGTGGTAATGTATTTTAGGATTAACTAGCTCCTTGCAGTCAGTGTTACTATAACTAGTAACCCTTGTGTACAGGGGCGTAGCATGATCTGGACCTGGCGGGGGGTTCGAATATGAACCAAGTGGACCTTTTTCTATTTTGTTTTTGCACCACCACTCCATATTTATAAACCTGTATCTTTTAGTACTGTAAGCGGACCATTTGCTTCAGTGGCAGGGGGGTTTGTCCGAACCCCCCCCAGCCTACGCCCCTGCATGGGCGTACATAGGATTTTGAAAAGGGGGGTTCCAAAATAGATTGCAGAGATATTGGGCATATATTTCTATGTTGAGTAAATATAATAATGTCAGATATCAATGTCAGATATATTAAATTATAAAAAAAGCGATTTCGGGGGGGGGTTCGGTCGAACCCAACGACCCCCCCCCCCCCCCCATGTACGCCCATGGCCTGGTGTACGGAAATCACTCGACTCGTTATTTGTTTCACTTTACCTTTAATCCAAGGGAGATCACTCGGTTCAGCCGTTTTATTACTGTTTTAAGTTTCCTCCACAATTACTGGGGATCCATCATGTTTTTAATTCAACACCTTGTTGAGAGAGAGAGAGAGAGAGAGAGAGAGAGAGAGAGAGAGAGAGAGAGAGAGAGAGAGAGAGAGAGAGAGAGAGAGAGAGAGAGATAGAGAGAGAGAGAGAGAGAGAGAGAGAGAGAGAGAGAGAGAGAGAGAAGATTCTATACAGTTTAACTTGTTACTGACGTGAACCCATTGGCATAACCAGGATTTTAGGGGGTAGGGGTGGTGGCCTAACACTCACACTCTCTTTTAAACATTGTGTGGGGCGACATTTAAGGCGGTGTTCGAGAGATATGCTTTGGAGAGGCCTAGGCCCCCATGCACCGCCAACCCTGGCTACGCCAGTGTATGAGCCAATATCTAATGTTCTACAGCTACACTGACTATAGTCCGAGTACTCTGACTATAACAGAGCTAGACGGACATTTGGACATAAACACGCTCTCATTACAGTCAGAGACCAAGCTATGTATTTTTTTTGGCAATTGCCGACAACCAAAAGTTGTCAAAGATTTCCGCTCTAATACACAACAATCCTATGTTTGACGTCAAATACATTTACATCGACCATTTTCGAGTTACTTGATTAAAAAAAAATTCTGATATTAATCACTAATACACACACTACGGAAAGAAACCCGACAGCACCCATATTCAGCTAAGCTTCGGCAAACTCCGGACAGCAGAATTCTAAGTTCGCCGACCTATATCGTGACGTTGCGTCATATGATCGCCCACTCAGCTATTCCGTCTTCCAAGGGCCGTCTCAAAACGACAAGTGCCCGACAATCACCAAAAAAAGAGTTTGTTTTGTGTAACGACACCACTAGAGCACATTGATTCATTAATCATCGGCTATTGGATGCTAAATATTTGGTAATTTTATGATAGTGTTAGAGAGGAAATCCGCTACATTTTATCATTAGTAGCAAGTGATCTAGCATGCACATACCACGGCCTTTGATATACCAGTCGTGGTGCACTGGGTGAAGCGAGAAATAGCGCAATGGACCCACCGACGGGGATCAATCCCAGGCCGACAACGCATCCATTGAGCGCTTTACCACTGGGCTGTGGACAATCACCAAAGCGACAGAGAGTGGTACACACACACACACACACACACACACACACACACACACACACACACACACATACACACACACTCAAACACAGAAACAATATTACATTCAGGTTTTCTCAAGGTCAAAAAAGTAGTTCATCTACGAGTCGTATGCCTGCTTGGCATGTGTACCACTCTGGCATATCAAAGGCCGTGGTATGTGCTATCCTGTCTGTGGGATAGTGCATAGGCCTATAAAGATCACTTGCTACTAATGATAAAATGTAGCGGGTTTCCTCTCTAACACTATGATAAAATTACCAAATATTTGACATCCAATAGCCGATGATTAATGAATTAATGTGCTCTAGTGGTGTCGTTACACAAAACAAACGTTTTTGTGATTGTCGGGCACTTGTCTTTTTGAGACGGCCCCTGGAAGACGGAATGGCTGAGTGGGCGAACACGTCACGATATAGGTCGGCGAACTTAGAATTCTGCTGTCCAGAGTTTGCCAAAGCTTAGCTGAATGTGGGTGCTGTCGGGTTTCTTTCTGTAGTGTGTGTATTAGTGATTAATATCTGATTTTTTTTTTTAATCAATTAACTCGAAAATGGTCGATGTAAATGTATTTGACGTCAAACATAGGATTGTTGTGGTATTAGAGCGGAAATCTTTGACAACTTTTTGGTTGTCGGCAATTGCCAAAAAAATACATAGCTTCGTTTCTGACTGTAATGAGAGCGTGTTTATGTCAAAATGTCCGTCTAGCTCTCTTACAGTCGGAGTACTCGGGCTACCCTGACTATTGTGTGGCCTACACAAACACGTCCGTCCCCTTGGTGATCAATACATCATGTTCATTATACCTGTCGATGGTGTACATGTACAGCGTGTAGAATTGCTGTCAAAGAAAATCCACAATAGTGTTTTCCTGTATTGTGGCCAGTATATACTGAGACATATGAATAACGCAATGCGTATTACACTAAATATGTTCATATAGAAATCTGACATCATATAGGGCCTGCTCCCCCCCCCCCCTCCTCTCTCTCTCTCTCTCTCTCTCTCTCTCTCTCTCTCCCTCTCTCTCTCCCTCTCTCTCCCCCTCTCTCTCTCCCTCCCTCCCTCTCTCTATCTCTCTCTCCCTCCCTCCCTCCCTCCCTCCCCTCTCTCTCTCTCTCTCTCTCTCTCTCTCTCTCTCTCTCTCTCTCTCTCTCTCTCTCTCTCTCTCCTGAAGCAAAACAAACAAAATCAACTTGGTGCAATGTTTATTGCAAAAAGTCAGCACTGCATTTGAAAATATTTCTGCACGTGCGTTCCCTGCACACGCGTCTTCTTATAGAAATAACCTTTCACTCCCCCTCCCATCTCAAATTCATTCAATATACCACGATAAGAAATTTTGAGAAAGTGCCATATTGTTGCAATAAAAAACACCAAGTTGCTTTTGTTTGTGTGTGTGTGTGTCTGTGTGTGTGTGTGCGTGTGTATTATTTTTTTGGGGGGTGGGGGGGGGGGGGATTTGCTGCATTTTATTCAAATTTCTTTTCCGATTGGAACCTTATCCTGTTTCCGTTACGGCTTTTACCAGTGTATCGCTTATCACATACAGTATGGTTGCAAAATGTGCGTGGCCTGCCAGTGTAACACCCAGGCTACGCCAATGGTTGTTGAGAGACCGTGGTTCCAATCTCATCAGCGGCACTTGATTTGTAGTTTGTCCCGGAAAATGTTGAAAAGATGCATCTCCAAAATGTTTGGTGCATAGAAATGTACGGTCTCTAAAATATAATGTACATTTATTCGATTAATCGATCAGCTGATGCAGACATATCGATCACAAAATGTCATCCAATTGACAGAAAGTGGCTGGGTGACTTCCGCCCGAAGACGAAATCGTGACTGGGGTGTTGTATGGACGTGAGACATGATTAACATACATTGAAAGGAAAACCACCCAGCGACACTTAAATCCTGATTTACAGTGCTCACATTGTACCAGTTGAAACACCTAAATAAATATCTCCTGGCTGCCATTGTGAAAGATCAAAGAACCCGACACTCCGCGGCCTTTCAATTAATAACGTTTACGCCTGACTCAACCCCGCTATTGATCATGTATCTGGTATATCACACACGCCGGAGTCGGCTAGAAAAGCGCGCCCATGCGGAAACGTGTGACGTCACGGGCTAATGAAGACACTGACTATGTCCCGATGTGACGTGATTTGGTTTGATTAGAGGAGTACCGTAAAACACAGCAAGCATGACGTCACCTGGAGCAATGTGGGGAAAGATTGGGTAAGAAACTTTTTATTTTAAGGGAGACTACTCTCCCCAACCCCAGTGTTCTGTACCTAATTCAACTTTACCGGGGAGGGGCAGTAAAAAGGAATTAGTACGTTAATCCAGTGTCTGTTGTAGTGACAACAAACTCGTGAGAGTTTCTTTAATATAAATGTATAGATAAATGCGTTTCTTAGTTCATTAAATTAAATTCCGGCAACTACTTCGTTTCTGTAATTATGAAATATTCATATATTCAAAATAGAATTTGTATATTGTGTATAAATATTAATTTATAATATTAAAGTGTATTAATAGACGTCGCACTTTATTTTTTATTTACAAGTACATTGTGTATTACAAAATATGGGGATAACAGTGGCGAATTTAAGGGGGGGGGGGCAGGCCCCTTGAATTTTGCGACAGTTTATATATATATATATATATATATATATATATATATATATATATATATATGTGTGTGTGTGTGTGTGTGTGTGTGTGTGTGTGTGTGTGACGTAGGAAGCGAGGGGGGGCAAGGGAGAATGTGCCCCCCACTTGTCAGATATTTTGCTTTATATTTGCTTTATAATAGTGCAAAAATGTGTAAATATAAAAGTGTGCCCCCCACTGTCGCAAAATTCAGATGTATATATAGTCAGACCTCGTTACAACGACCATGTTCGTCCCTGGGTCACTTTGTCGTTATATCGAAATTGACGTTGTATCGAATTAATTTGTCATGAGTTATATCCTTTGCCAAAATGACATAAGAAAAAAACAAACTAATTAATATTAACTGAAGACAGGATAGCATTTAAATAATTAATGTATTGTCATTATTATTAAAAACAACAACACATACATGTACATATAAATATGAGTTTAAAAATATTATTAAATATATTAAAGGCATACCGTCACGGATTTAAGGACCTTATTTCTCTAAAAATGGATAATAAATAAAAATTACATTAATTGGGGGGGGGGGGGGGGGGGGGGGGGGAGGGGGGGGGGGTTGTTTTGTTTTTTTGTTGGAAACCAAATCTAGCTATTGCATCACCTTAACTGAAGCATGATGGGGTGAAATCCATGTCATCCCTCTCGGCAATTTTAGTTTTTGAATTATGGACCATTGCCATAATTCAATTATTTTTTACAAAATGTCATTAATAAATGGAGTATGGTGGTTATGAAGATGGTTGAATAAAGTATATTTAGGGACAAATCAAATTATGTTTGTTCAGGTAATACTTTGTTACACAGTTAAATAGGTCAGTGGTCTGTGACAATATGCCTTTAATCAAGGCCACATATTTTATATTGGGGGGGGGGGGGGAACCCACATTATATATGTATGTGCGTATGTATGTATGTATGTATGTATGTTTGTATGTATGTATGATTTTTAAAAAAAAGGTTTGATTGGGTGGTATGGTCCCTGCGCCACCTCCACCCCCACCTCTACCCTACGCCACTGACCAAGGCGCATTCACTGTTAGTCTAATCATTCTTAAGTTAAAGACATCTAGGATTAGTACCTACTTCGTTTTTGAAATATCATCAAAATAGAAGACTTGATTGTTCGGTGTTAATCCTTTAATTGATTGACTAAAGGCTTATTTTCAAAAGCAATACATGTCTACAAATTTGGAAAACATCGGTAACTCGAGTTAACGATAATAATCTTAAGGTTGTATGGTGTGTCCAAAGTGTGACCCCGTGCATGGCAACAAATGACGTCATATTATTACGTACACGTATGTTAGTATCATTGTAGACCGCGGTAGGGCGGGACGTAGTCCAGTGGTACAGCGCTCGCTCGATGCGCGTTTGGTCTGGGATCGATCCCCGTCGGTGGACCCATTGGGCTTATTCTCGCTACAGCCAGTGCACCACGACTGGTATATCAAAGGCCGTGGTATGTGTTATCCTGTATGTGGGATGGTGCATATAAAAGATCCTTTGCTGCTAATCGAAAAGAGTAGCCCATGAACTGGCGACAGCGGGTTTCCTCTCTCAATATTTGTATGGTCCTTAACCATATGTCTGACGCCATATAACCGTAAATAAAATGTGTTGAGTGCGTCGTTAAATAAAACGTTTCCTTCCTTCCGTGCATGACAACAAATGATATCATATTATTACGTTCACGTATGTTAGTATCATTGCTGACCGCCGTTAGGTCGTCTACAGTTATACCAGGTGCTATATAACAGCCTCGGTGTTAGCATGTTGTAACTGTCCAACCACTCTCTCTTTAAAAAACACATAAAGCTCACAAGACGGTCTTTGTGAAACTTTTCAACACACAACAGACAAAACACTTTATAAAATCTGTCAGCTTCAGACAACACGTGACAAATCACTCTTTATGAAATCTGTTTCATAAACGATATCGCCTAGCCGTGTTGAACAAAACGTATATATATATATAGAACTACACGCGTGGAAGGGAGATACCATTCGTATTGCACAGATACCCATGGTAACAGTCGTAAAATGGACGCTCGGAAACCCGTAAAGTTTCCAGAACCGAGCGACGGACATTCGAGTAAGGCGACTAAAGGCGGCAACAAGAAAAACGGAATAAAAGATGGAAATCACGACGGGTGAATAATACGTTTTAAAGGGACATTCCCGAGTTTGCTGCAGTTTTTAAGATGTTATCGACTAGCAGAAACTTTTTAACGATTCTAATTACATATCAAATATATTTTTCTGCATAAAATATTAGTGGCTGTATATTAAATGTGTTTCTTATCGTTCTAATATTTGTACTAGGTTAAATTTCATTTTATTTCCTAAAATATAATTTTTCGTACGTACGAAATTATTTGAAGACAGAATCCAGTTTGGCTGTCTTGCAAATATTAAGACGACCAGAAACACATTGAATATACAGACACTGATATTCTAAACAATAAAATATATTTAATATGTAAGTTTAATTGTAGAAATATTTTATTATTCGGAAACATCTTACAATGTGGCAAACTCAGGAATGTTCCTTTAAAATGTTTAACAGTTAAACAGGACTCATACACTCACTAGCTAGGCTTGTATAGCAATATGCTTTTCAGGACTGTAACTTGTTGTATATTTTGTTCAATACTTTTAGTTTTTATCTATGCTTATATTCCGTTAAAGGTGCAGACCCTAGTTTCAACCCGTAAAAATGGACACTAAGTTTAGTTAATCTTCAAACCTGCAACACACATTTGGAAATGGTAAGAACAGAGAGAAGCTAAAGTCTGTGATGTTTAAACAGGGAATTACTGTCGAAAATAACTAGAGCGTGTCTCATTAACCATTATTTCTTAGACGAACGTGCGTTTTTAAAAACTAGGGTGTGTCGCTTTAATGTCCAAGCACGCTGTCCTGGGTACGCACCTCAGCTATCTGGGCTGTCTGTACAGGACAGGTGGCTTAGTGGTTGCTGGTAGTTGTTAGAGAGTTAAAGCGCGCGATCCTCTTAAAGAGACATTCCTGAGTTTGCTGCATTGTAAGATATTTAAAACTAATAAACTATTTCTGCAATTAAACTTACATATTAAATATATTTTTCTGGTTTAGAATATCAGTGTCTGTATATTCAATGCGCTTCTGGTACTCTTAACATTTGTAAGAAGCCCAAACTGGATTTTGTCTTCAAATAATTTCGTACGCATGAAAAAATTATATTTTTGGAAATAAAATGAAATTTAACATAGTACATATATTAGAACGATCAGAAACACGTTTAATATACAGCCACTAATATTTTATGCAGAAAAATATATTTGATATGTAATTACATTCGTTAAAAAGTCTCTGTTAGTCGATAACATCTTAAAACGTGTAGCAAACTCAGGAATGTCCCTTTAAAACACGCTATGCTATTTGTCGAACATATTGAGAGAGAAAACAACACGAAAAACATGTGTTAGGCCTCTGTATTGTTTATTATAGTTTTGTCGTTGTTGCTTTTTCTGTTGTTTTAGTTTTTGCTTTGCTTCCTGTTCTTTTGCTTGAAATGATACTTCGGTAGTGTTTTCCCTGGCTTGTTTTAGCAGCACCATGCCTCAATAGTCTAACGCCATCTTGCCTTAATCAGCAACATGCTGCCCTGAGATTAACCGAGCCCTTTTCAATAATTAATTCTAAAATTGCCTTTATAAAACACTAAAAAAAATGTGATTAATTAATCAAATGTTCCTGTTATATATTTTGCAATTCATTTATTAAAGCAAGCACATTAAGTACATTTATTTTTACTTCAATTTTTTTTTTTTTTGTCTTTAATAAAAAAAAAAAAAATGCCCTGAAAATTTTGAAAATGCCTCAAAAGTGTCTAGTCTATCATACCTTGCCAAATTTCTAGGGAAAACACTATTCGGTATGGGTTTTTCTTTTCTTCATATATTTAATCATTTCAAATTAAGTTATGCGTACTGTTGACCGTACTCTAGCTAATTCTTTTAAAATGTTGTCACTCTCCCTGATGATGGTGTTGGGTACGTGATGGTGGATATGATAGTGATGTATGCATGGTGACGATGATGTTGTGACGATGATGGTGAAGATGATGATAATGATGATGGTGATGATAAATATGATGATGTTGTGATGATGATGATGATGATGATGATAATAATGGTGTGGTATATACGTCATGGTGGTGATGGTGATGATGATGTTGTAATGGTGATGATATATGATGATAATGATTATGGCGATGATGATGTGATGGTGAAGATGATTATGATGATGATGATGTGATGATGAATATGATGATGATGATAATGATGATAGTAATGATAATGTTGTGATTGTGAGGATGATGAAGATGATGGTTAATATGAATATGACGATGATGATTATGATGATGAAGATGATTATGATGTTGATGATGGTGATAATGGTATAGTATACGTCATGGTGGTGATGGGGATGATGATGTTGGGATGGTGAAGATGATGACGACCATGATGATGTTTGTGAAATGAAACTAAAGATATCACCCCCAACCCCCCACCCCCCCCCCCCCCCCCCCCACCCCCACCCACCCACCCACCCACCACCACCCCATCAAAGTAGTAAAACATCTTCATCAACACAAACAGAACAAACAAAACAAAAACGTATACAAAACGCATACAGGAAATATTTAATATTTTTCATCTTGCATCTGCACAGCATAATTCTTAAATACAAATATAAGCATGTAGCCATTAGGGTTGAGAAAATAAACGTCAAAATAATTAATTGTTTCTTTTATCCTGTAGTATAATCTGTGTGGACGGAAATTAACGAAGAGTTACGATTGCGTTGCTACCCAGACTGTTCACGCCGTGGAACAATATTAAATATTAAATATAAAACATAAATCAATAAACCGAGAACCGTTACTTACCTTTTTATTTTTACGTGGTAACTACTTACATCAGCAGTGTTTGTCAGCGACTTTTCGCGTTAGTTCGCTTTAAATTGGTGCGCATTGTTCTAATTCAATAGCGATCTATTTTGTCTCGATGTTCGAAAACACTTCCGGTTTGCGTTGTGGGGCAGATAATGTTTACAAATGTCGGCAGGTGCGCTAGTTTGTGAGAAAATAGTTAGCTGAGAGCTGAGTGACTTAGAGACAAACACGGTAATACACGAGCTGTACACACAACAACAATATTTAGGAATGTACAAACTGCTCAATAATAATGTCGTCTGTAACTAAACACGTCACATTTATTTATCGCTAGCGTACCGTTAAAAGGGCATAGGCTATTCTGCGCCCCCCCCTCCCCCCCACCGCCAATCGACCCTCCATTTCATTTAATTATTAAGTTCGTGCTTATATCCAATTACGGTTCAAGCACGCTATCCAGGTCACACATGTCAACCATCTGGATTGTCTATGCAAGACCGTGAGTTAGTGGTTAGTGAGAGAGAAGTCGGTGTAGGGGTTTTACACCTATTTGTTGATTCGTTAAATTCTGTCCATAATCCATCCCATAGATATCCCGAACCAATAACACTGAATCTACGTTATATAATAAATAGTATATATGTAACTATAGTAGTCGTACCAGGGGTTTCTGTTTGGGGGTACTTTAGTGCACGGGTAAACATCTACGGTCCTGTTTTTTAACATTTTGACATTTATTGGACGGCACAGCAATAAACATCACAATAATAAATATCGTGCCGGAGATGTTTATCTTGATGAACTAATTAAGTCAATACTTTTCTTAACCAGTGTGGTCCACACTTTCTAGGTCTCTCTGGACTAGAGGTATCTCTGATTCTTTCCAGCTCCATGGCATTTTAAATTTGTAAATAATTACTTTGATGTGACTAAGAAGAAAAGTCAAAGTGTTTTGAAAAAAAAAAAAAAATGCCTACAATATTTGTTAGCTCGAGTGTCCTCAAGCCCTGCCCTGTTTATATAATAATACCGGCCTCGGTGGCAACGTGGTTAGGCCATCGGTCTACAGGCTGGTAAGGACCTGGGTTTGGATCCCAGTCGAGGCACGGGATTTTTAATCCAGATACCGACTCCAAACCCTGAGTGAGTGCTCCGCAAGGCTCAATGGGTAGGTGTGAACCACTTGCACTGACCAGTGATCCATAACTGGTTCAACAAAGGCCATGGTTTGTTCTATCCTGCCCGTGGGAAGCGTAAATAAAAGACATTAAACATCAGTTAAAATTGACAGTGGGTATAATAAAGGGAATAACCAACTCGCTACAATGATATACAAATTATCTGTCCCTTGTAAATAAATGTAAAACCCTTGCCAAAGGCTCTGGTTTACAACATTCATTCACTCGGGAGAGAATTCCTCGTAGCTCGTTAGTTATTCTCTAAACATTTTAGAAGTGTGTAGAGCTCCCTGATACTGCACAGTGAATTATGACACAACACTGAAAATGCTCATGAAATTCACCTTCGTAAAGATATTCTCTACAATCTATCTGTACCTGCAGTGCTTGGCAAACGTCGGGTCTGACTAACACTCTAGTGATTCAACCAACTACCAGTAACAAAGGCTTTAAGGTAATAATATTTTTCTTTAATTTGTAGGATTGCAAACAGAGTTAGAATGGGAAAAAAGGTGGAGAAAGGTCAGAACAAGGACAAGAATTTGTCATCAGCTAACACGGACACGGTCGATGATGAGGAGGACCGATCGCCAGGTGAGTTCACAGATTATGATGAGGACTGATCGCCAGGTGAGTTCAGGGATTATGATGAGGACTGATCTCCAGATGAGTTCACGGATTATGATGAGGACCAATCCCCAGGTGAGTTCACGGATTATGATGAGGACTGATCACCAGGTGAGTTCACGGATTATGATGAGGACTGATCTCCAGGTGAGTTCACAGATTATGATGAGGACTGATCTCCAGGTGAGTTCACGGATTATGATGAGGACCGATCTCCAGGTGAGTTCTGGGATTATGATGAGGACTGATCTCCAGGTGAGTTCACGGATTATGTTGAGAACTGATCTCCAGGTGAGTTTACAGATTATGACGAGGACTGATCTCCATGTGAGTTCAGGGATTTTGAGATGAGGACCGATCTCCAGGTGAATTCAGGGGTTATGATAAGGACCGATCTCCAAGTGAGTTCAGAGATTATGATGAGGACTGATCATCAGGTGAGTTCAGAGATTATGATGAGGACCGATCATCAGGTGAGTTCACAGACTATGATGAGGACTGATCCCTAACCCTGCCTTCCATCCACACACTCAAGACCCCGCCTTCCATCCACACACTCAAGGCCCTGCCTTCCATCCACACACTCAATGCCCCGCCTTCCATCCACACACACAAGGTCCTGCCTTCCATCCACACACTCAAGGCCCCGCCTTCCATCCATATATGAGGGATTCTGGAATATAAACAAATCCACTAGCCATGGGATCAGTGATTTTTTTTAATTTACTAGCCATGATTAAAAAATCACTAGCCCTACATTAAATAAAACCAATTTTACTAATGGTAATAATCAAATATGTCTCCTTAAAAACCCTTAGATTAGGGGTGGAAAGAGGGGGCAGGATATTCATATTTACAAAATAGACTTAAATGCAGCATTTGACAAGATTATTTTTTCCCACTAGCCGTTGGACTAGTTATAGTACTTTAGTTATTTACTAGCCCAATGATGAATATCACTTGCCACGGGAGTGAGGCTGCCATAATCTAGAAACCCTGTATATTCAACAGTCCATCCTCGCTTCCATCCATCCACCCACCTACCCATCCATCCATCTTTTTTAAACCATCCATGCACCCATCTATCCATCCATCCATCCTTCCATCATCCATCCACCCACCTACCCATCCATCCATCTTTTTTAAACCATCCATACACCCATCTATCCATCCATCCTCCCATCATCCATCCACCCACCCACCTACCCATCCATCCATCTTTTTCAAACCATCCATACACCCATCTATCCATCCATCCATCCTCCCATCATCCATCCACCCACCTACCCATCCATCCATCTTTTTTAAACCATCCATACACCCATCTATCCATCCATCCACCCATCATCCATCCACCCACCTACCCATCCATCCATCTTTTTCAAACCATCCATACACCCATCTATCCATCCATCCATCCTCCCATCATCCATCCACCCACCTACCCATCCATCCATCTTTTTTAAACCATCCATACACCCATCTATCCATCCATCCATCCTTCCATCATCCATCCACCCACCTACCCATCCATCCATCTTTTTTAAACCATCCATACACCCATCTATCCATCCATCCTCCCATCATCCATCCACCCACCTACCCATCCATCCATCTTTTTCAAACCATCCATACACCCATCTATCCATCCATCCATCCTCCCATCATCCATCCACCCACCTACCCATCCATCCATCTTTTTTAAACCATCCATACACCCATCTATCCATCCATCCTCCCCCATCATCCATCCACCCACCTACCCATCCATCCATCTTTTTCAAACCATCCATACACCCATCTATCCATCCATCCATCCTCCCATCATCCATCCACCCACCTACCCATCCATCCATCTTTTTTAAACCATCCATACACCCATCTATCCATCCATCCATCCTCTCATCATCCATCCACCCACCTACCCATCCATCCATCTTTTTTAAACCATCCATACACCCATCTATCCATCCATCCATCCTTCCATCATCCATCCACCCACCTACCCATCCATCCATCCATCTTTTTTAAACCATCCATACACCCATCTATCCATCCATCCTCCGATCATCCATCCACCCACCTACCCATCCATCCATCTTTTTCAAACCATCCATACACCCATCTATCCATCCATCCTCCCATCATCCATCCACCCACCTACCCATCCATCCATCTTTTTTAAACCATCCATACACCTATCTATCCATCCATCCTCCCATCATCCATCCACCCACCTACCCATCCATCCATCTTTTTTAAACCATCCATACACCCATCTATCCATCCATCCTCCCATCATCCATCCACCCACCTACCCATCCATCCATCTTTTTTAAACCATCCATACACCTATCATCCATCCATCCATCCAGCATCCATCAATATATTCATATCGTCCATGTTATGTGATTATTGTATGGAGCAGTATGGTTGTCATGGTAACTTGTAGTAGTATATATTCTATATATCTGTATAGTTTTGTGTATATTCTGTTGATAACATATTTTATGTATATTCTGTAGAACCGTATGGATGTACTGGCAACTTCCAGTCTGACTTCACAGAACTGTGTCGTCGTGACAACATGACCATAATCCCCCCCGTGGTGTTACGAGCGCGCCCCCCATCCTCCACACAACATGTTCAAGAAACCAAACAAGAGAGAGGCAAGGAGAAGGGCAAACAACCTACACAAGCTGAGCCAGACGTTGAACCCGAGCTCACTGAAGACGGAGGTAACTGTAACTCTCTCCACTCAAACTATCTTAACTCTATCTCTAACTTAACTCTATCTCTAACTTAACTCTATCTCTGTCTTAACTCTAACTTGACTGTCTCCAACTTAACTATCTCTAACTTAACTCTATCTCTAACTTAACTCTATCTCTAACTTAACTCTGTCTCTGTCTTAACTCTGTCTCTGTCTTAACTCTAACTTGACTGTCTCTAACTTAACTATCTCTAACTTAACTCTAACTCAACTCTATTTCTAATTTAACTCTGCCTTAACTCTATCTCGAACTTAACTCTATCGTTAAGTTAACTCAGGCCTCTACATTGCGACCATTTTTCATTTGGTAACATTTTATACTCTAACTTAACTCTGACTTAACCCAAACTTAACTCTTAACTTAACTCTCTGAAAATGTTTAGAATCGGAGGTTTTTCGTGGACTGCTTCCATGGGAATCCTCATGGATTCTCGTGAAAAAAGCCAAATTTTTAGCCCTGTATTATTGGTAATTGGTAACGTAATATTTATATATTATTGCTAGTTAAAGTACTATTTATATACTGTTGGTAGTTAACTTAATATTTATATATTATTCAAGGTAATATTTATATGTTATTGGCAGTTACAGCAATATTTATATATTATTGGCAGTTTCGGTAATATTTATATATTATTGGTAGTTACGGTAATATTTATATATTATTGGTAGTTACAGTAATATTTATATTTTATTGGTAGTTTTATTGGCAGTTTTATTGGCAGTTATATTAATATTTATATATTATTGGTAGTTAAAGTAATATATATTATTGGTAGTGAAGGTGATATTTATATATTATTGGCAGTTAAGGTAATATTTATATATTTTTGGCAGTTAAAGTAATATTTATATATTATTGGTAGTTACGGTAATATTTATATACTACTGGTAGTTAAGGTAATATTTATATATTATTGGTAGTTATACAAGTGACTGACAGTCGTGTTTCTACTCACAGAACCTGTGGAGCCACCACCAAAGACATACGTCGTGAAAGACTCGTTCGAGTTCTTCAAACCGACCGTCCAGGTGGAGCTGGAGCACCCCGACAAATACGACACAGTATCAGAACTGTTTGTCAGAGGTGTGTATAGACACGGTATCAGAACTGCTTGCCAGAGGTGTTAATAAACACGGTATCAGAACTGTTTGTCGGAGGTATTAATAAACACGGTATCAGAACTGTTTGTCAGAGGTGTGTATAAACACGGTATCAGAACTGTTTGTCAGAGATGTGTATAGACACAGTATCAGAACTGTTTGTCAGAGGTGTTTATAGACACGGTATCAGAACTGTTTGTCAGAGGTGTGTATAGACACGGTATCAGAACTGTTTGTCAGTGGTATGTATAGACACGGTATCAGAACTGTTTGTCAGAGGTGTGTATAAACACAGTATCAGAACTGTTTGTCAGAGGTGTGTATCGACGCAGTAACTGTAAGAGATGTGTATAAACACAGTATCAGAACTCTTTGCCAGAGGTGTGTATAGACACAGTATCAGAACTGTTTGTCAGAGGTGTGTATAGACACAGTATCAGAACTGTTTGTCAGAGGTGTGTATAGACACAGTATCAGAACTGTTTGCCAGAAGTGTGTATAAACATGGTATCAGAACTTTGTCAGAGGTGTGTATAAACACGGTATCAGAACTGTTTGTCGGAGGTGTGTATAAACACAGTATCAGAACTGTTTGCCAGAGGTGTGTATAGACACGGTATCAGAACTGTTTGTCAGAGGTGTGTATAAACATAGTATCAGAACTGTTTGTCAGAGGTGTGTATCGACGCAGTAACTGTTTGTCAGAGATGTGTATAAACACAGTATCAGAACTGTTTGCCAGAGGTGTGTATAGACACAGTATCAGAACTGTTTGTCAGAGGTGTGTATAGACACAGTAACTGTTTGTCAGAGGTGTGTATAGACACAGTATCAGAACTGTTTGTCAGAGGTGTGTATAGACACAGTATCAGAACTGTTTGTCAGAGGTGTGTATAGACACAGTATCAGAACTGTTTGTCAGAGGTGTGTATAGACACAGTATCAGAACTGTTTGCCAGAAGTGTGTATAGACACAGTATCAGAACTGTTTGTCAGAGGTGTGTATAGACACAGTATCAGAACTGTTTGTCGGAGGTGTGTATAAACACAGTATCAGAACTGTTTGCCAGAGGTGTGTATAGACACATTATCAGAACTATTTGTCAGAGGTGTGTATAGACACAGTATCAGAACTGTTTGTCAGAGGTGTGTATATACACGGTATCAGAACTGTTTGTCAGAGGTGTGTATAAACATAGTATCAGAACTGTTTGTCAGAGGTGTGTATCGACGCAGTAACTGTTTGTCAGAGATGTGTATAAACACAGTATCAGAACTGTTTGCCAGAGGTGTGTATAGACACAGTATCAGAACTGTTTGTCGGAGGTGTGTATAAACACAGTATCAGAACTGTTTGCCAGAGGTGTGTATAGACACAGTATCAGAACTGTTTGTCAGAGGTGTGTATAGACACAGTATCAGAACTGTTTTTCAGAGGTGTGTATAAACACGGTATCAGAACTGTTTGTCGGAGGTGTGTATAGACATGGTATCAGAACTGTTTGTCGGAGGTGTGTATAAACACGGTATCAGAACTGTTTGTCAGAGGTGTGTATAAATACAATATCAGAAATATTTTAAAGTGTAATTTTTTAAATTATTATTTTTAAAAATTAATTTTTTATATCTCACTGTTTTATTATAACCATAAATCTTTTATATAAATTAATGAGGATTATCCACTCAATTTAAGTGCTTTTGTTTGATACAAAATAAACCCCAATTTATAATATTTGTCCCTTCAGTTTATGATAGATATTTGTCCCTTCAATTTATGATATACTGATGGAAAGAAATAAGGGAACACATCAAATTGTAGACCAAATTTAATTCACAACTAGCGTAGTAATGTCTATATTTCATACCAAGTTGAAATGTGGGATTGAATATCTGTAGTGTTGAATGTGCTGCCTATATGTTCCCAGTCAACTTCTGATTTTTGATGCAGTCATTATTTCTTGATGCTATCTAAGTGATCCTCTATTTCTTTCCATCAGTATAGATATTTGTCCCTTAAGCACGTGTAACAGTCATATATATTTCTAATTTACACAGCTTTTAGCAGCCATCAATGGCCCAAGTTGTACCTGGTTCATGTTTGACACCAGCATCATGTATTCATTATTCAGTTTGTTTTCTTCTCTCATTCATTGATTATTCTGTGGGGTGGGATGTAGCCCAGTCGTACAGCGCTCGCTTGATGCACGGTCGGTCTGGGATCGATATCCCGTCAGTAGGACCATTGGGCTATTTCTCGCTCCAGCCAGTGCACCATGACTAATATATCAAAGGCCATGGTATGTGTTATCCTGTCTGTGTGATGGTCCAGTGCACCATGACTGGTATATCAAAGGCCGTGGTATGTACTATCCTGTCTGTGGGATGGTGCATATAAAATATCCCTTGCTGCTTATCAAAAAGAGTAGTCCATGAAGTGGCGACAGCGGGTTTCCTCTCTCAATATCTGTGTGTGGTCCTTAACCATGTGTCTGACGCCATATAACCGTAAATAAAATGTGTTGAGTGCGTCGTTAAATAAAACATTTCCTTCCTTGATTATTCTGTCTGTTTTCTTCTCTCATTCAGTGATTATTCTGAATATAGTTAGACAGTGTTTTCTTCTCTCATTCAGTGATTATTCTGAATATAGTTAGACAGTGTTTTCTTCTCTCATTCAGTGATTATTCTGAATATAGTTAGACAGTGTTTTCTTCTCTCATTCAGTGATTATTCTGAATATAGTTACAGTGTTTTCTTCTCTCATTCAGTGATTATTCTGAATATAGTTAGACAGTGTTTTCATCTCTCATTCAGTGATTATTCTGAATATAGTTAGACAGTGTTTTCTTCTCTCATTCAGTGATTATTCTGAATATAGTTAGACAGTGTTTTCTTCTCTCATTCAGTGATTATTCTGAATATAGTTAGACAGTGTTTTCTTCTCTCATTCAGTGATTATTCTGAATATAGTTACAGTGTTTTCTTCTCTCATTCAGTGATTATTCTGAATATAGTTAGACAGTGTTTTCATCTCTCATTCAGTGATTATTCTGAATATAGTTAGACAGTGTTTTCTTCTCTCATTCAGTGATTATTCTGAATATAGTTAGACAGTGTTTTCTTCTCTCATTCAGTGATTATTCTGTCTGTTTTCTTCTCTCATTCAGTGATTATTCTGAATATAGTTACACAGTGTTATCATCTCTCATTCAGTGATTATTCTGAATATAGTTACACAGTGTTTTCTTCTCTCATTCAGTGATTATTCTGTCTGTTTTCTTCTCTCATTCAGTGATTATTCTGTCTGTTTTCTTCTCTCATTCAGTGATTATTCTGTCTGTTTTCTTCTCTCATTCAGTGATTATTCTGAATATAGTTACACAGTGTTTTCTTCTCTCATTCAGTGATTATTCTGAATATAGTTAGACAGTGTTTTCTTCTCTCATTCAGTGATTATTCTGAATATAGTTAGACAGTGTTTTCTTCTCTCATTCAGTGATTATTCTGAATATAGTTAGACAGTGTTTTCTTCTCTCATTCAGTGATTATTCTGAATATAGTTAGACAGTGTTTTCTTCTCTCATTCAGTGATTATTCTGAATATAGTTAGACAGTGTTTTCATCTCTCATTCAGTGATTATTCTGAATATAGTTAGACAGTGTTTTCATCTCTCATTCAGTGATTATTCTGAATATAGTTAGACAGTGTTTTCATCTCTCATTCAGTGATTATTCTGAATATAGTTAGACAGTGTTTTCTTCTCTCATTCAGTGATTATTCTGAATATAGTTAGACAGTGTTTTCTTCTCTCATTCAGTGATTATTCTGAATACAGTTACACAGTGTTTTCATCTCTCATTCAGTGATTATTCTGAATATAGTTAGACAGTGTTATCTTCTCTCATTCAGTGATTATTCTGAATATAGTTAGACAGTGTTTTCTTCTCTCATTCAGTGATTATTCTGAATATAGTTACACAGTGTTATCATCTCTCATTCAGTGATTATTCTGAATATAGTTAGACAGTGTTTTCTTCTCTCATTCAGTGATTATTCTGAATATAGTTAGACAGTGTTTTCATCTCTCATTCAGTGATTATTCTGAATATAGTTAGACAGTGTTTTCTTCTCTCATTCAGTGATTATTCTGAATATAGTTAGACAGTGTTTTCTTCTCTCATTCAGTGATTATTCTGAATACAGTTAGACAGTGTTTTCATCTCTCATTCAGTGATTATTCTGAATATAGTTAGACAGTGTTTTCTTCTCTCATTCAGTGATTATTCTGAATATAGTTAGACAGTGTTTTCTTCTCTCATTCAGTGATTATTCTGAATACAGTTAGACACTGTTTTCATCTCTCATTCAGTGATTATTCTGAATATAGTTAGACACTGTTATCTTCTCTCATTCAGTGATTATTCTGAATACAGTTACACAGTGTTATCATCTCTCATTCAGTGATTATTCTGAATATAGTTAGACAGTGTTTTCTTCTCTCATTCAGTGATTATTCTGAATACAGTTACACAGTGTTATCATCTCTCATTCAGTGATTATTCTGAATACAGTTAAACAGTGATATCTTCTCTCATTCAGTGATTATTCTGAATATAGTTAGACAGTGTTTTCTTCTCTCATTCAGTGATTATTCTGAATATAGTTAGACAGTGTTTTCTTCTCTCATTCAGTGATTATTCTGAATACAGTTACACACTGTTATCATCTCTCATTCAGTGATTATTCTGAATACAGTTAGACAGTGTTTTCTTCTCTCATTCAGTGATTATTCTGAATATAGTTAGACAGTGTTTTCATCTCTCATTCAGTGATTATTCTGAATATAGTTAGACAGTGTTTTCTTCTCTCATTCAGTGATTATTCTGAATACAGTTAGACAGTGTTTTCATCTCTCATTCAGTGATTATTCTGAATATAGTTAGACACTGTTATCTTCTCTCATTCAGTGATTATTCTGAATATAGTTACACAGTGTTATCATCTCTCATTCAGTGATTATTCTGAATATAGTTAGACAGTGTTTTCATCTCTCATTCAGTGTTATTCTGATCTCTCATTCAGTGATTATTCTGAATATAGTTAGACAGTGTTTTCTTCTCTCATTCAGTGATTATTCTGAATATAGTTAGACACTGTTATCTTCTCTCATTCAGTGATTATTCTGAATATAGTTAGACACTGTTATCTTCTCTCATTCAGTGATTATTCTGAATATAGTTAGACAGTGTTTTCTTCTCTCATTCAGTGATTATTCTGAATATAGTTAGACACTGTTATCTTCTCTCATTCAGTGATTATTCTGAATATAGTTAGACACTGTTATCTTCTCTCATTCAGTGATTATTCTGAATATAGTTAGACAGTGTTTTCATCTCTCATTCAGTGATTATTCTGAATATAGTTAGACAGTGTTTTCTTCTCTCATTCAGTGATTATTCTGAATACAGTTAGACAGTGTTTTCATCTCTCATTCAGTGATTATTCTGAATACAGTTAGACAGTGTTATCTTCTCTCGTTTGTGGACTATTCTCTTTTCTTCTAGGTTGGAGAATTGACGAATCAATGATGAATATATTTAGACAGTGTTTGCCAGTTCTGGAGAAACTACACACAATAAAGTGAGTCCCATACTCAGTCTTCTACATTCATTTGTTCTCACTACTCTAGGTGACGTACACTCAGGTTTATGAATAGAATATTTAATGAGAGGGAAAAACCCCAAAGATTACTTATGAAAATGATAACAGGTTAATTATCATTCTTGTAATTTTTTGAGGCCTGCTAAATCAGTTGTTGCTCAGTACATTAATTTAAATTTGTTTCCAGCCAGTGCACCACGACTGGTATATCAAAGGCCGTGGCATGTGCTATCCTGTCTGTGGGATGGTGCATATAAAAGATCCCTTGCTGCTAATCGAAAAAGAGTAGCTAGCCCATGTAGTGGCGACAGCGGGTTTCCTCTCTCAATATCTGTATGGTCCTTAACCATATGTCTGACGCCATATAACCCTAAAATAAAATGTGTTGAGTGCATCCTTAATTAAATATCTCCTTCCTTCCTTTTAAATTTGTTTTTCAGTCTGTGGCATACAGGGCTTTCAGGGGAGACAATCAGCATCTTGGCTGGATTCCTGCCACAGTGTTTGAACATACGGTAAGTCAGATATCATCCACAGTGTTTGAACATAGGGTAAGTCAGATATCTACCACAGTGTTTAAACATACGGTAAGTCAGATATCTACCACAGTGTTTGAACATACGGTAAGTCAGATATCCACCACAGTGTTTGAACATGCAGTAAGTCAGTTATCCACCACAGTGTTTAAACATACGGTAAGTCAGATATCCACCACAGTGTTTAAACATTCGGTAAGTCGGATATCCACCACAGTGTTTGAACATACGGTAAGTCAGATATCCACCACAGTGTTTAAACATGCGGTAAGTCAGATATCCACCACAGTGTTTAAACATGCAGTAAGTCAGATATCCACCACAGTGTTTAAACATACGGTAAGTCAGATATCCACCACAGTGTTTAAACATACGGTAAGTGAGGTATCTTCCACAGTGTTTAAACATGCGGTAAGTCATATATCTACCACAGTGTTTGAACTTGCAGTTAGTCAGATATCTACCACAGTGTTTAAACATGTGGTAAGTGAGATATCTACCACAGTGTTTGAATATGAGGTAAGTGAGATATCTACCACAGTGTTTAAACATGTGGTAAGTCAGATATCTACCACAGTGTTTAAACATGTGGTAAGTGAGATATCTACCACAGTGTTTGAACATGAGGTAAGTGAGATATCTACCACAGTGTTTAAACATGTGGTAAGTGAGATACCTACCACAGTGTTTGAACATGCGGTTAGTCAGATATCTACCATAGTGTTTAAACATGTGGTAAGTCAGATATCTACCACAGTGTTTAAACATGCGGTTAGTCAGATATCTACCACAGTGTTTGAACATGTGGTAAGTGAGATATCTACCACAGTGTTTAAACTTGCAGTTAGTCAGATATCTACCACAGTGTTTAAACATGTGGTAAGTCAGATATCTACCACAGTGTTTGAACATGAGGTAAGTGAGATATCTACCACAGTGTTTAAACATGCGGTTAGTCAGATATCATCCACAGTGTTTGAAAATGCGGTAAGTGAGATATCTACCACAGTGTGTAAACATGCGGTTAGTCAGATATCATCCACAGTGTTTAAACATGCCGTAAGTGAGATATCTACCACAGTGTTTAAACATGCGGTTAGTCAGATATCATCCACAGTGTTTAAACATGTGGTAAGTGAGATGTCTACCACAGTGTTTGAACTTGCAGTAAGTGAGATATCTACCACAGTGTTTGAACATGCCGTAAGTCAGATATCCACCACAGTGTTTAAACATGCAGTAAGTCAGATATCCACCACAGTGTTTAAACATACGGTAAGTCAGATATCCACCACAGTGTTTAAACATGTGGTAAGTCAGATATCCACCACAGTGTTTGAACATACGGTAAGTCGGATATCCACCACAGTGTTTAAACATTCGGTAAGTCGGATATCCACCACATTGTTTGAACATACGGTAAGTCAGATATCCACCACAGTGTTTAAACATGCGGTAAGTCAGATATCCACCACAGTGTTTAAACATGCAGTAAGTCAGATATCCACCACAGTGTTTAAACATACGGTAAGTCAGATATCCACCACAGTGTTTAAACATGCAGTAAGTCACATATCCACCACAGTGTTTAAACATATGGTAAGTCAGATATCCACCACAGTGTTTAAACATACGGTAAGTCAGATATCTACCACAGTGTTTGAACATACGGTAAGTCAGATATCCACCACAGTGTTTAAACATTCGGTAAGTCAGATATCCACCACAGTGTTTAAACATACGGTAAGTGAGGTATCTTCCACAGTGTTTAAACATGCGGTAAGTCATATATCTACGACAGTGTTTGAACTTGCAGTTAGTCAGATATCTACCACAGTGTTTAAACATGTGGTAAGTGAGATATCTACCACAGTGTTTGAACATGAGGTAAGTGAGATATCTACCACAGTGTTTAAACATGTGGTAAGTCAGATATCTACCACAGTGTTTAAACATGTGGTAAGTGAGATATCTACCACAGTGTTTGAACATGAGGTAAGTGAGATATCTACCACAGTGTTTAAACGTGGTAAGTGAGATACCTACCACAGTGTTTGAACATGCGGTTAGTCAGATATCTACCATAGTGTTTAAACATGTGGTAAGTCAGATATCTACCACAGTGTTTAAACATGCGGTTAGTCAGATATCTACCACAGTGTTTGAACATGTGGTAAGTGAGATATCTACCACAGTGTTTAAACTTGCAGTTAGTCAGATATCTACCACAGTGTTTAAACATGTGGTAAGTCAGATATCTACCACAGTGTTTGAACATGAGGTAAGTGAGATATCTACCACAGTGTTTGAACATGCATTTAGTCAGATATCTACCACAGTGTTTGAACATGCGGTTAGTCAGATATCTACCACAGTGTTTGAACATGCGGTTAGTCAGATATCTACCACAGTGTTTGAACATGAGGTAAGTCAGATATCTACCACAGTGTTTGAACATTAGGTAAGTAAGATATCTACCAGTGTTTGAACATGAGGTAAGTCATATATCTACCACAGTGCTTGAACATGCGGTTAGTCAGATATCTACCACAGTGTTTAAACATGTGGTAAGTCAGATATCTACCACAGTGTTTGAACTTGCAGTAAGTGTTATATTTACCACAGTGTTTGAACATGTGGTAAGTCAGATATCTACCACAGTGTTTGAACATGCTGTAAGTGAGATATCTACCACAGTGTTTGAACATGTGGTAAGTCAGATATCTACCACAGTGTTTGAACATGTGGTAAGTCAGATATCTACCACAGTGTTTGAACATGTGGTAAGTCAGATATCTACCACAGTGTTTGAACATGTGGTAAGTCAGATATCTACCACAGTGTTTGAACATGTGGTAAGTCAGATATCTACCACAGTGTTTGAACATGCTGTAAGTCAGATATCTACCACAGTGTTTGAACATGCGGTAAGTGAGATATCTACCACAGTGTTTGAACATGAGGTGTCAGATATCTACCACAGTGTTTGAACATGCGGTTAGTCAGATATCTACCACAGTGTTTGAACATGTGGTAAGTGAGGTATCTACCACAGTGTTTGAACATGTGGTTAGTCAGATATCTACCACAGTGTTTGAACATGCATTTAGTCAGATATCTACCACAGTGTTTGAACATGCGGTTAGTCAGATATCTACCACAGTGTTTGAACATGCGGTTAGTCAGATATCTACCACAGTGTTTGAACATGAGGTAAGTCAGATATCTACCACAGTGTTTGAACATGAGGTAAGTAAGATATCTACCAGTGTTTGAACATGAGGTAAGTCAGATATCTACCACAGTGTTTGAACATGCAGTGAGATATCTACCACAGTGTTTAAACATGCGGTTAGTCAGATATCTACCACAGTGTTTGAACATGTGGTAAGTGAGATATCTACCACAGTGTTTAAACTTGCAGTTAGTCAGATATCTACCACAGTGTTTAAACATGTGGTAAGTCAGATATCTACCACAGTGTTTAAACATGTGGTAAGTCAGATATCTACCACAGTGTTTGAACATGAGGTAAGTGAGATATCTACCACAGTGTTTAAACATGCGGTTAGTCAGATATCATCCACAGTGTTTGAACATGCGGTAAGTGAGATATCTACCACAGTGTGTAAACATGCGGTTAGTCAGATATCATCCACAGTGTTTAAACATGCGGTTAGTCAGATATCATCCACAGTGTTTAAACATGTGGTAAGTGAGATGTCTACCACAGTGTTTGAACTTGCAGTAAGTGAGATATCTACCACAGTGTTTGAACATGCCGTAAGTCAGATATCCACCACAGTGTTTGAACATGCGGTAAGTCAGATATCTACCACATTGTTTAGACATGCTGTAAGTCAGATATCTACCACATTGTTTAGACATGCAGTTAGTCAGATATCTACCGCAGTGTTTGAACATGCAGTTAGTCATATATCTACCACAGTGCTTGAACATGCGGTTAGTCAGATATCTACCACAGTGTTTAAACATGTGGTAAGTGAGATATCTACCACAGTGTTTAAACATGTGGTAAGTCAGATATCTACCACAGTGTTTAAACATGCGGTTAGTCAGATATCTACCACAGTGTTTGAACATGTGGTAAGTCAAATATCTACCACAGTGTTTGAACATGAGGTAAGTGAGATATCTACCACAGTGTTTGAACATGCAGTTAGTCATATATCTACCACAGTGTTTAAACATGCGGTTAGTCAGATATCTACCACAGTGTTTGAACATGTGGTAAGTCAGATATCTACCACAGTGTTTGAACATGAGGTAAGTGAGATATCTACCACAGTGTTTAAACATGCGGTTAGTCAGATATCATCCACAGTGTTTGAAAATGCGGTAAGTGAGATATCTACCACAGTGTGTAAACATGCGGTTAGTCAGATATCATCCACAGTGTTTAAACATGCCGTAAGTGAGATATCTACCACAGTGTTTAAACATGCGGTTAGTCAGATATCATCCACAGTGTTTAAACATGTGGTAAGTGAGATGTCTACCACAGTGTTTGAACTTGCAGTAAGTGAGATATCTACCACAGTGTTTGAACATGCCGTAAGTCAGATATCCACCACAGTGTTTAAACATGCAGTAAGTCAGATATCCACCACAGTGTTTAAACATACGGTAAGTCAGATATCCACCACAGTGTTTAAACATGTGGTAAGTCAGATATCTACCACAGTGTTTAAACATGTGGTAAGTCAGATATCTACCACAGTGTTTAAACATGCGGTTAGTCAGATATCTACCACAGTGTTTGAACATGTGGTAAGTCAAATATCTACCACAGTGTTTGAACATGAGGTAAGTGAGATATCTACCACAGTGTTTGAACATGCAGTTAGTCATATATCTACCACAGTGTTTGAACATGCGGTTAGTCAGATATCTACCACAGTGTTTGAACATGTGGTAAGTCAGATATCTACCACAGTGTTTGAACATGAGGTAAGTGAGATATCTACCACAGTGTTTGAACATGCGGTTAGTCAGATATCTATCCACAGTGTTTGAAAATGCGGTAAGTGAGATATCTACCACAGTGTGTAAACATGCGGTAAGTCAGATATCATCACAGTGTTTGAACATGCCGTAAGTGAGATATCTACCACAGTGTTTAAACATGCGGTTAGTCAGATATCATCCACAGTGTTTAAACATGTGGTAAGTGAGATATCTACCACAGTGTTTGAACTTGCAGTAAGTGAGATATCTACCACAGTGTTTGAACATGCCGTAAGTCAGATATCTACCACAGTGTTTAAACATGCAGTAAGTCAGATATCCACCACAGTGTTTGAACATACGGTAAGTCAGATATCTACCACAGTGTTTAAACATGTGGTAAGTCAGATATCTACCACAGTGTTTGAACATGCGGTAAGTCGGATATCCACCACAGTGTTTAAACATGTCGGTAAGTCGGATATCCACCACAGTGTTTGAACATACGGTAAGTCAGATATCCACCACAGTGTTTGAACATGCGGTAAGTCAGATATCCACCACAGTGTTTAAACATGCAGTAAGTCAGATATCTACCACAGTGTTTGAACATGCGGTAAGTCAGATATCCACCACAGTGTTTAAACATGCAGTAAGTCAGATATCCACCACAGTGTTTGAACATGTGGTAAGTCAGATATCTACCACAGTGTTTAAACATGTGGTAAGTCAGATATCTACCACAGTGTTTGAACATGCGGTAAGTCAGATATCTACCACAGTGTTTAAACATTCGGTAAGTCAGATATCTACCACAGTGTTTAAACATACGGTAAGTGAGATATCTACCACAGTGTTTAAACATGCGGTAAGTCATATATCTACCACAGTGTTTGAACTTGCAGTTAGTCAGATATCTACCACAGTGTTTAAACATGTGGTAAGTGAGATATCTACCACAGTGTTTGAACATGAGGTAAGTGAGATATCTACCACAGTGTTTGAACATGTGGTAAGTCAGATATCTACCACAGTGTTTGAACATGTGGTAAGTCAGATATCTACCACAGTGTTTGAACATGCGGTAAGTGAGATATCTACCACAGTGTTTAAACATGTGGTAAGTCAGATATCTACCACAGTGTTTGAACATGCGGTTAGTCAGATATCTACCACAGTGTTTGAACATGTGGTAAGTCAGATATCTACCACAGTGTTTGAACATGCGGTAAGTCAGATATCTACCACAGTGTTTGAACATGTGGTAAGTGAGATATCTACCACAGTGTTTGAACATGCAGTTAGTCAGATATCTACCACAGTGTTTGAACATGTGGTAAGTCAGATATCTACCACAGTGTTTGAACATGTGGTAAGTGAGATATCTACCACAGTGTTTGAACATGCATTTAGTCAGATATCTACCACAGTGTTTGAACATGCGGTTAGTCAGATATCTACCACAGTGTTTGAACATGCGGTTAGTCAGATATCTACCACAGTGTTTGAACATGAGGTAAGTCAGATATCTACCACAGTGTTTGAACATTAGGTAAGTAAGATATCTACCAGTGTTTGAACATGAGGTAAGTCATATATCTACCACAGTGCTTGAACATGCGGTTAGTCAGATATCTACCACAGTGTTTAAACATGTGGTAAGTCAGATATCTACCACAGTGTTTGAACTTGCAGTAAGTGTTATATTTACCACAGTGTTTGAACATGTGGTAAGTCAGATATCTACCACAGTGTTTGAACATGCTGTAAGTGAGATATCTACCACAGTGTTTGAACATGTGGTAAGTCAGATATCTACCACAGTGTTTGAACATGTGGTAAGTCAGATATCTACCACAGTGTTTGAACATGTGGTAAGTCAGATATCTACCACAGTGTTTGAACATGTGGTAAGTCAGATATCTACCACAGTGTTTGAACATGTGGTAAGTCAGATATCTACCACAGTGTTTGAACATGCTGTAAGTCAGATATCTACCACAGTGTTTGAACATGCGGTAAGTGAGATATCTACCACAGTGTTTGAACATGAGGTGTCAGATATCTACCACAGTGTTTGAACATGCGGTTAGTCAGATATCTACCACAGTGTTTGAACATGTGGTAAGTGAGGTATCTACCACAGTGTTTGAACATGTGGTTAGTCAGATATCTACCACAGTGTTTGAACATGCATTTAGTCAGATATCTACCACAGTGTTTGAACATGCGGTTAGTCAGATATCTACCACAGTGTTTGAACATGCGGTTAGTCAGATATCTACCACAGTGTTTGAACATGAGGTAAGTCAGATATCTACCACAGTGTTTGAACATGAGGTAAGTAAGATATCTACCAGTGTTTGAACATGAGGTAAGTCAGATATCTACCACAGTGTTTGAACATGCAGTGAGATATCTACCACAGTGTTTAAACATGCGGTTAGTCAGATATCTACCACAGTGTTTGAACATGTGGTAAGTGAGATATCTACCACAGTGTTTAAACTTGCAGTTAGTCAGTTATCTACCACAGTGTTTAAACATGTGGTAAGTCAGATATCTACCACAGTGTTTGAACATGTGGTAAGTCAGATATCTACCACAGTGTTTGAACATGTGGTAAGTCAGATATCTACCACAGTGTTTGAACATGCGGTAAGTCAGATATCTACCACAGTGTTTGAACATGCGGTAAGTGAGATATCTACCACAGTGTTTAAACATGCGGTTAGTCAGATATCTACCACAGTGTTTAAACATGCGGTTAGTCAGATATCATCCACAGTGTTTAAACATGTGGTAAGTGAGATGTCTACCACAGTGTTTGAACTTGCAGTAAGTGAGATATCTACCACAGTGTTTGAACATGCCGTAAGTCAGATATCCACCACAGTGTTTGAACATGCGGTAAGTCAGATATCTACCACATTGTTTAGACATGCTGTAAGTCAGATATCTACCACATTGTTTAGACATGCAGTTAGTCAGATATCTATCGCAGTGTTTGAACATGCAGTTAGTCATATATCTACCACAGTGCTTGAACATGCGGTTAGTCAGATATCTACCACAGTGTTTAAACATGTGGTAAGTCAGATATCTACCACAGTGTTTAAACATGTGGTAAGTCAGATATCTACCACAGTGTTTAAACATGCGGTAAGTCAGATATCTACCACAGTGTTTGAACATGTGGTAAGTCAGATATCTACCACAGTGTTTGAACATGCTGTAAGTCAGATATCTACCACAGTGTTTGAACATGTGGTAAGTGAGATATCTACCACAGTGTTTGAACATGCAGTTAGTCATATATCTACCACAGTGCTTGAACATGCGGTTAGTCAGATATCTACCACAGTGTTTAAACATGTGGTAAGTCAGATATCTACCACAGTGTTTGAACATGCAGTTAGTCATATATCTACCACAGTGCTTGAACATGCGGTTAGTCAGATATCTACCACAGTGTTTAAACATGTGGTAAGTCAGATATCTACCACAGTGTTTGAACATGCTGTAAGTGAGATATCTACCACAGTGTTTGAACATGTGGTAAGTCAGATATCTACCACAGTGTTTGAACATGTGGTAAGTCAGATATCTACCACAGTGTTTGAACATGTGGTAAGTCAGATATCTACCACAGTGTTTGAACATGTGGTAAGTCAGATATCTACCACAGTGTTTGAACATGTGGTAAGTCAGATATCTACCACAGTGTTTGAACATGCTGTAAGTCAGATATCTACCACAGTGTTTGAACATGCGGTAAGTGAGATATCTACCACAGTGTTTGAACATGAGGTAAGTCAGATATCTACCACAGTGTTTGAACATGCGGTTAGTCAGATATCTACCACAGTGTTTGAACATGTGGTAAGTGAGGTATCTACCACAGTGTTTGAACATGTGGTTAGTCAGATATCTACCACAGTGTTTGAACATGCAGTTAGTCAGATATCTACCACAGTGTTTGAACATGCGGTTAGTCAGACATCTACCACAGTGTTTGAACATGCGGTTAGTCAGATATCTACCACAGTGTTTGAACATGAGGTAAGTCAGATATCTACCACAGTGTTTGAACATGCGGTTAGTCAGATATCTACCACAGTGTTTGAACATGCGGTTAGTCAGATATCTACCACAGTGTTTGAACATGAGGTAAGTCAGATATCTACCACAGTGTTTGAACATGCAGTGAAATATCTACCACAGTGTTTGAACATGCGGTAAGTGAGGTATCTACCACAGTGTTTGAACATGCGGTTAGTCAGATATCTACCACAGTGTTTGAACATGTGGTAAGTGAGGTATCTACCACAGTGTTTGAACATGTGGTTAGTCAGATATCTACCACAGTGTTTGAACATGCGGTTAGTCAGATATCTACCACAGTGTTTGAACATGCGGTTAGTCAGATATCTACCACAGTGTTTGAACATGCGGTTAGTCAGATATCTACCACAGTGTTTGAACATGCGGTAAGTGAGATATCTACCAGTGTTTGAACATGAGGTAAGTCAGATATCTACCACAGTGTTTGAACATGCAGTGAGATATCTACCACAGTGTTTGAACATGCAGTAAGTGAGATATCTACCACAGTGTTTGAACATGCAGTAAGTGAGATATCTACCACAGTGTTTGAACATGCGGTAAGTCAGATATTTACCACAGTGTTTGAACATGCGGTAAGTCAGATATCTACCACAGTGTTTAAACACACAGTAAGTCAGATATCCACCACAGTGTTTAAACACGCGGTAAGTCAGATATCCAACAGTGTTTGAACATACAGTGAGTTGGTGGGAATAGCGGGCTGAATATTTATGTGACCTCTATGGTAATTAAGTTTGCTGATTTCAAGTCTTTCTTTGAAATCACTGATAGCTATTAGTTACAGTATTCATTATTTTTTTGTTTCATTCAAAAACAGATACATGTATTTGTTTTAGAAGCCATGAAAGTAAATAAATATGTCTATAAACAAAAATACAGTATTCTTCACTAAACTGTATTTTTAAAATCTAATTAACGGGCCAGTTCTTTAATACTCAAGGCTACATGATCTGTCTGGTTTTGTTGTAGAAATCTAATTAACAGGCTAGTTCTTTAATACTTGAGGGTATGCAATCTCTCTGGTTTTATTTGTAAAAATCTAAATAACAGGCTAGTTCTTTAATACTTGAGGGTATGCAATCTCTCTGGTTTTATTTGTAAAAATCTAATTAACAGGCTAGTTCTTTAATACTTGAGGGTATGCAGTCTCTCTGGTTTTATTTGTAAAAATCTAATTAACAGGCTAGTTCTTTAATACTTGAGGGTATGCAGTCTCTCTGGTTTTATTTGTAAAAATCTAAATAACAGGCTAGTTCTTTAATACTTGAGGGTATGCAATCTCTCTGGTTTTATTTGTAAAAATCTAAATAACAGGCTAGTTCTTTAATACTTGAGGGTATGCAATCTCTCTGGTTTTATTTGTAAAAATCTAATTAACAGGCTAGTTCTTTAATACTTGAGGGTATGCAATCTCTCTGGTTTTATTTGTAAAAATCTAATTAACAGGCTAGTTCTTTAATACTTGAGGGTATGCAATCTCTCTGGTTTTATTTGTAAAAATCTAAATAACAGGCTAGTTCTTTAATACTTGAGGGTATGCAATCTCTCTGGTTTTATTTGTAAAAATCTAATTAACAGGCTAGTTCTTTAATACTTGAGGGTATGCAATCTCTCTGGTTTTATTTGTAAAAATCTAATTAACAGGCTAATAATCAAAGGTACATGTTCTCTGGTTTTGTTGTAGAAATCTGATTCTTGATGGAAATTGGCTGAAGGAAGAAAACTGGCATGAACTCATTGGAGAAGAAAGTTTGTAAGTTTTCAATGTTTATAAACACAGACAGACAGACAGATGACAAATATACACAGACATACATACAAACAATAGACACTGACAGACAGACAGACAGATGGCAAATATACACAGACAGACATACAAACAATAGACACTGACAGCCAGACAGACAGATGGCAAATATACACAGACATACAAACAATAGACTCTGACAGACAGACAGACATACAGTAGACACTGACAGACAGACAGACAAATAGTCACTGACTGACAGACAAATAGATTCTGACAGACAGACAGACCAAGGCAGTTGCAGGTTGTCAGGCAGATAGACAGACGGACAGATGGCTGGATTCAAGGATAGTACAAGGAAATCACGGCTAACATGGTTTTAGCCAATTTTCTGATTTTCTTTGAAAATTATTCAAAAGTTGTTAATTTAAAGAACATTTTATCAGCAGACTGAGTGTTGTAGGCACTTATTAATTATTTATATGTGCATACAGAGATTTTTATTGATTGTTGATGCATGTTTACAGAGTTCAGAATATGTCCCTTCGGAACTGTCTGATAACAGACAAAGGCGCTGAGGGGATTGGACAAGCGCTTGGCACACCGAAGAAAGTAAACACCAAACTGTTGTCCCTGAACCTGGCTGGTAACCGAATCACAGACACTGGGTGTGAGCATATAGCCAGGGTATGTAGTACTTGCTATATTTCACCAGTGAGTAAAACAGTTTAATTACATAGAGCCAGGGTATGTGGTACTTGCTATATCTCACCCATGAGTAAAACAGTTTAATTACATAGAGCCAGGGTATGTGGTACTTGCTATATCTCACCCGTGAGTAAAACAGTTTAATTACATAGAGCCAGGGTGTGTGGTACTTGCTATATCTCACCCGTGAGTAAAACAGTTTAATTATATAGAGCAGGGTGTGTGGTACTTGCTGTATCTCACCCGTGAGTAAAACAGTTTAATTACATAGAGCCAGGGTGTGTGGTACTTGCTGTATCTCACCAGTGAGTAAAACAGTTTAATTACATAGAGCCAGGGTGTGTGGTACTTGCTGTATCTCACCAGTGAGTAAAACAGTTTAATTATATAGAGCCAGGGTGTGTAATACTTGCTATATCTCACCAGTGAGTAAAACAGTTTAATTATATAGAGCCAGGGTATGTGGTACTTGCTATATCTCACCAGTGAGTAAAACAGTTTAATTACATATAGCCAGGGTATGTGGTACTTGCTATATCTCACCAGTGAGTAAAACAGTTTAATTACATAGAGCCAGGGTATGTGGTACTTGCTATATCTCACCAGTGAGTAAAACAGTTTAATTATATAGAGCCAGGGTATGTGGTACTTGCTATATCTCACCAGTGAGTAAAACAGTTTAATTATATAGAGCCAGGGTATGTGGTACTTGCTATACTTGCTGAGTAAACAGTTTAATTATATAGAGCTCACTTGCTATACCCAGTGAGTAAAACAGTTTAATTATATAGAGCCAGGGTGTGTGGTACTTGCTATATCTCACCAGTGAGTAAAACAGTTTAATTACATAGAGCTATATCAGTGAGGGTATGTGGTACTTGCTATATCTCACCAGTGAGTAAAACAGTTTAATTATATAGAGCCAGGGTATGTGGTACTTGCTATATCTCACCAGTGAGTAAAACAGTTTAATTATATAGAGCCAGGGTATGTGGTACTTGCTATATCTCACCAGTGAGTAAAACAGTTTAATTATATAGAGCCAGGGTATGTGGTACTTGCTATATCTCACCAGTGAGTAAAACAGTTTAATTATATAGAGCCAGGGTAACTTGCTATATCTCACCAGTGAGTAAAAGTTTAATTATATAGAGCAGTTTAATATATAGAGCCAGGGTATGTGGTACTTGCTATATCTCACCTGTGAGTAAAACACCAGGGTATGTGGTACTTGTGAGTACAACAGTTTAATTATATAGAGCCAGGGTATGTGGTACTTGCTATACCTCACCTCACCAGTGAGTAAAACAGTTTAATTATATAGAGCCAGGGTATGTAGTACTTGCTATATCTCATCAGTGAGTAAAACAGTTTAATTATATAGAGCCAGGGTATGTGGTACTTGCTATATCTCACCAGTGAGTAAAACAGTTTAATTATATAGAGCCAGGGTATGTGGTACTTGCTATATCTCACCAGTGAGTAAAACAGTTTAATTATATAGAGCCAGGGTATGTAGTACTTGCTATATCTCACCAGTGAGTAAAACAGTTTAATTATATATATGTAGAGCCAGGGTAGTACTTGCTATATCTCACCAGTGAGTAAAACAGTTTAATTATATAGAGCCAGGGTATGTAGTACTTGCTATATCTCACCAGTGAGTAAAACAGTTTAATTATATAGAGCCAGGGTATGTAGTACCTAGTGAGTAAAACAGTTTAATTATAGAGTATGTAGTACTTGCTATATCTCACCCGTGAGTAAAACAGTTTAATTATATAGAGCCAGGGTATGTAGTACTTGCTATACCTCACCAGTGAGTAAAACAGTTTAATTATATAGAGCCAGGGTATGTGGTACTTGCTATATCTCACCAGTGAGTAAAACAGTTTAATTATATAGAACCAGGGTATGTGGTACTTGCTATATCTCACCCGTGAGTAAAACAGTTTAATTATATAGAACCAGGGTATGTGGTACTTGCTATACCTCACCAGTGAATAAAACAGTTTAATTATATAGAGCCAGGGTATGTGGTACTTGCTATATCTCACCAGTGAGTAAAACAGTTTAATTATATTTAGCCAGGGTGTGTAGTACTTGCATTATTTTTCCAATATAACATACAACAACTGATGGTGATAACAATAGCTACCTGTATATATAATAGATAATTGAATTGAAAGTTGTTTTCACAGGGTCTGCGTATGAACCGGACGTTACTGTCTCTGTCTCTGGCCAGCAACCAGATTGGAGACAAGGGAACGAGCAAGATGGCCGAGGTAAACACATGATACAACACAGTTCATACTCATCAACACAACACAGTTCATACTCATCAGCACAACACAGTTCATACTAATCAACACAACACAGTTCATACTCATCAGCACAACACAGTTCATACCCGTAAACACAACACAGTTCATACTCATCAGCACAACACAATTCATACCCGTAAAACACAACACAGTTCATACTCATCAACACAAGACAGTTCATACTCATCAGCACAACACAGTTCATACCCGTAAACACAACACAGTTCATACCCGTAAACACAACACAGTTCATACTCATCAGCACAACACAGTTCATACTCGTCAACACAACACAGTTCATACTCATCAGCACAACACAGTTCATACTCGTCAACACAACACAGTTCATACTCATCAACACAACACAGATACAGCACAGTTCATATTCTTCATACTCCTTAATAGAACACATTATACAACAGTTCATATTCATCAACACAGAATGTTATACCACACATCGTATTATACAACACCATAATTTCTGGTTGTGTGTCAGTAGCATGTGGGTAAAATCACAGGTCTTCAGATTTAATGGTAACCATCATTTCTGGTATCATGTCAGTAGCATGTTGGTAAAATCACAGAACCAAAATTTAGTTTCCCATGATTGTTATATCGAGTATGACTATTCAACAAAAATAATATAAATAGTTTCCGATGGGTTCCCATGATCACAAGGTATGGAACCGAAAAAGCGTTCCCATGAAATTTGAAATCCTATGGCCTGTTTTACTGTTTGCAGACTTTGTCGTGTTTCATGCTGACACATATGTTATTATTTTATTTTACTCTTTGTAGACTGTAATTTCTCACTAACACATGTGCTATTATTTTACTGTTTGCAGACTTTGTCATTTCAAACTGACACATGTATTATTATTTTACTGTTTGTAGACTTTGTCATTTGAAACTGACACATGTGTTATTATTTTACTGTTTGTAGACTTTGTCATGTTTCCCACTGACACGTTATTATTTTACCGTTTGCAAACTTTGTCATTTCTCACTGACACATATGTTATTATTTTACTGTTTGCAGACTTTGTCGCGTTTCCCACTAACACACGAGGAGGTGGTAGAGAGAAGGAGACAGATCTCAGATAAAGGATCACCTGACAGAAACAAGTCGGTAAGTTTTTCATGGTCTGTTGGTCACCTGACAGAAACAAGTCGGTAAGTTTTGCACAGTCTGTTGGTCACCTGACAGAAACAAGTTGGTAAGTTTTTCACGGTCTGTTGGTCACCTGACAGAAACAAGTCGGTAAGTTTTTCACGGTCTGTTGGTCACCTGACAGAAACAAGTCGGTAAGTTTTGCACAGTCTGTTGGTCACCTGACAAAAACAAGTCGGTACGTTTTGCACGGTCTGTTGGTCACCTGACAGAAACAAGTCGGTACATTTTGCACGGTCTGTTGGTCACCTGACAGAAACAAGTCGGTAAGTTTTTCACGGTCTGTTGGTCACCTGACAGAAACAAGTCGGTAAGTTTTTCACGGTCTGTTGATCACCTGACAGAAACAAGTCGGTAAGTTTTGCAGTCTGTTGGTCACCTGACAGAAACAAGTCGGTACGTTTTGCACGGTCTGTTGGTCACCTGACAGAAACAAGTCGGTACATTTTGCATGGTCTGTTGGTCACCTGACAGAAACAAGTCGGTAAGTTTTTCACGGTCTGTTTGTCACCTGACAGAAACAAGTCGGTAAGTTTTGCACGGTCTGTTGGTCACCTGACAGAAACAAGTCGGTACGTTTTGCACGGTCTGTTGGTCACCTGACAGAAATAAGTTTGTAAGTTTTTCATGGTCTGTTGATTACCTGCATTTTTCACGGTTTGCTGGTTACTCAAATCTGCACTTGAGATGCTGTATGAGTGGCAAACTGTCACCTTTTATAGTATGATACCTGTAGTTATATACTCAGTGTCACTATTGAAGGGTCACTCATATTGTTAGTACTACACATGTTAACGATGCCCGTCCAACACACTAATTATGAAAGAAGGAAGGTATGACCTTCATGGATTAGACCCTGAGTGAGGTCTCCTAAGTAGCATATGGATTTCAATATGAGTAATGGTACTTCCGGTTGGAAGCTACAACAAAATGGTAAAAGTTATGCAAACACATGTACCTACTATCACCCCAACAAATGGGTTGTCGTAACGCACCCATGTCTGAAATTCTGTATGTTGTGCTCGTGCAATGCGTTCTCACCATGGGTATTAAAGTGTGCATGATTGCCATCCACATATTCACGCACACTTCAGTTCAAAATGCGTCCTGTTTTGACTAATGTTGAGAAGGGCAATGGAGTAGGTCGCATACAGGTTGAACACAGTCAACGAGAAGTCGCGAGGCACTTTAATGTCAGTCACTGTGATTGGGTGGATGAGGCAACGACTTCAAATGACTGGATCTGTTTCCTATGCACAAAGACCAAGGGCAGCATTAATCTCACGATCATGTTATATCTCACTATCATCTCACTATTGTTGTATCTCACTAACATTATATCTCACTATCATGTATTTCAATATCATCTCACTATGATGTTGTATCTCACTATCGTGTTATATCTCACTATCATGTTGTATTTCACTATTATCTCACTATAATGTTGTATCTCACTATCATGTTATATCTCACTATCATGTATCTCACTATCATGCTGTATCTCACTATCATCTCACTATGATGTTGTATCTCACTATCATGTTGTATCTCACTATCATCTCACTATCATGTTGCATCTCACTATCATGTTATATCTCACTATCATCTCACTATCATGTTGTATCTCACTATTATGTTGTATCTCACTATCATCTCACTATGATGTTGTATCTCACTATGATGTTATATCTCACTATGATGTTTCTCACTACCATCTCACTATGATGTATTTCAATACCATCTCACTATGATGTATCTCACTATCACACTGTATCTCACTATGATGTTATATCTCATCATGTTGTATCTCACTATCATCTCACTATGATGTTGTATCTCACTATCATGTTATATCTCACTATCATGTTGTATCTCACTATCATCTCACTATCATGTATCTCACTATCATGTATCTCACTAAATTATATCTCACTATCATGTATCTCACTATCATGTTATATCTCACTATCATGTATCTCACTATCACCTCACTATGATGTTGTATCTCACTATCATGTTATATCTCACTATGATGTAGTTCACTACCATCTCACTGTCATGTTGTATCTCACTATGATGTTATATCTCACTATCATCTTACTATGATGTTGTATCTCACTGTCATGTTATATCTCACTATGATGTTGTATCTCACTATCTTGTTATATCTCACTATGATGTTTATTTCACTACCATCTCACTATGATGTTGTATCTCACTATGATGTTATATCTCACTATCATCTCACTATCACATTGTTTCACCTCACAGCCATCTCCTACTCGCCGAGCCGACTCACAGAATCGACCCGGCAGCGTACGGAGCGGTGTGCACATGGACAAAACCAAGAGAGACAAACCGTCCGCCAAACAGAAGAAGGTACAGTACAGTAGCAAATGAAGTAGAAAACCAGCTGGTACAGTAGGCAAATCAAGTAGAAAACCAGCTAGTACAGTAGCAAATCAAGTAGAAAACCAGCTGGTACAGTAGCAAATCAAGTAGAAAACCAACTAGTACAGTAGCAAATCAAGCAGAAAACCAACTAGTACAGTAGCAAATCAAGTAGAAAACCAGCTGGTACAGTAGAAAATGAAGTAGAAAACCAGCTAGTACAGTAGCAAATCAAGTAGAAAACCAGCTAGTACAGTAGCAAATCAAGTAGAAAACCAGCTAGTACAGTAGCAAATCAAGTAGAAAACCAGCTAGTACAGTAGCAAATCAAGTAGAAAACCAGCTAGTACAGTAGCAGAAATCAAGCAGAAAACCAGCTAGTACAGTAGCAAATCAAGCAGAAAACCAGCTGGTACAGTAGCAAATCAAGTAGAAAACCAGCTAGTACAGTAGCAAATCAAGTAGAAAACCACCTAGTACAGTAGCAAATCAAGTAGAAAACCAGCTAGTACAGTAGCAAATCAAGTAGAAAACCAGCTAGTACAGTAAGTAAATCAAGTAAAAAACCCAGCTAGTGCAGTAAGCAAATCAAGTAGAAAACCAGCTAGTACAGTAGCAAATCAAGTAGAAAACCAGCTAGTACAGTAGCAAATCAAGTAGAAAACCAGCTAGTGTAGTAAGCAAATCAAGTAAAAAACCCAGCTAGTGCAGTAAGCAAATCAAGTAGAAAACCAGCTAGTACAGTAGCAAATCAAGTAGAAAACCAGCTAGTACAGTAGAATATCAAGCAGAAAACCAACTAGTACAGTAGCAAATCAAGTAGAAAACCAGCTGGTACAGTAACAGAAATCAAGCAGAAAACCATCTAGTACAGTAGCAAATCAAGCAGAAAACCAGCTGGTACAGTAGCAAATCAAGTAGAAAACCAGCTAGTACAGTAGCAAATCAAGTAGAAAACCAGCTGGTACAGTAGCAAATCAAGTAGAAAACCAGCTAGTACAGTAGCAAATCAGGCAGAAAACCAGCTGGTACAGTAGCAAATCAAGTAGAAAACCAGCTAGTACAGTAGCAAATCAAGTAGCAAACCAGCTAGTACAGTAGCAAATCAAGTAGAAAACCAGCTAGTACAGTAGCAAATCAAGCAGAAAACCAGCTAGTACAGTAGGCAAGTCAAGTAGAAAACCAGCTAGTGTAGTGAGCAAATCAAGTAGAAAACCAGCTAGTGCAGTAAGTAAATCAAGTAAAAAACCCAGCTAGTGCAGTAAGCAAATCAAGTAGAAAACCAGCTAGTACAGTAGCAAATCAAGTAGAAAACCAGCTAGTACAGTAGCAAATCAAGCAGAAAACCAACTAGTACAGTAGCAAATCAAGTAGAAAACCAGCTGGTACAGTAGCAGAAATCAAGCAGAAAACCAGCTAGTACAGTAGCAAATCAAGCAGAAAACCAGCTGGTACAGTAGCAAATCAAGTAGAAAACCAGCTAGTACAGTAGCAAATCAAGTAGAAAACCAGCTGGTACAGTAGCAAATCAAGTAGAAAACCAGCTAGTACAGTAGCAAATCAAGTAGCAAACCAGCTAGTACAGTAGCAAATCAAGTAGAAAACCAGCTAGTACAGTAGCAAATCAAGCAGAAAACCAGCTAGTACAGTAGGCAAGTCAAGTAGAAAACCAGCTAGTACAGTAGGAAATCAAGTAGAAAACCAGCTAGTGCAGTAAGTAAATCAAGTAAAAAAACCCAGCTAGTGCAGTAAGCAAATCAAGTAGAAAACCAGCTAGTGCAGTTAGCAAATCAAGTAGAAAACCAGCTAGTACAGTAGGCAAATCAAGTAGAAAACGAGCTAGTGTAGTAAGCAAATCAAGTAGAAAACCAGCCAGTACAGTAGGCAAATCAAGTAAAAAACCCAGCTAGTGTAGTAAGCAAATCAAGTAGAAAACCAGCTAGTGTAGTAAGCAAATCAAGTAGAAAAGCAGCTGGTTAATAACAATAGCAGTTCACTGTTTTTCAACCTACTGTTTAAATCCTTCAGCTGGTTAATATTAATATTTAAAGACACCAAGTGTCACTTGTCAGGTTTCGAAACTACTGCATTGATTCACATGGTATTTGACACTCCAACAGGCTGTCCATTTAGCCAACGTGACTTCAGTCTTCTACAAAAATAGATCAGGTCAGGTCAGGTCAGGTCATGTCATAGGTTTTAACATGCACATTCAGAGCAAGCTGTTGTATTGCACACCTGTCATGGGCACAAGTGCTTTATTTGTTTGCTGTACCATATTTTGACACCCAATAGCCGATGTATTTTTTTGTGCTGGGGTGTCGTTCATTCATTTGGGCGCAGGTGTCGACTTGTGCCGCATGCTCCATCCACCTGTAGTTCTAAGAATGTGTACTGCCAAACACTCGGTTCAAAAATGGTGTATCATTTTGTATTTATATGCAGCAGGTTTTTTAAAATTTCAAAGTGCATGGCACACAACTAACAGTCCACTGACAGAAACGTAAACTCAGTAAATATAATATTAATGGTCAGACTAAGCCCACAGCTGAAAGCTGATGGGGAATGGCAGGTGTGTGGCACAGATAGCCACAAGAGACAAGCACCTGTCACGGTTGGAGAGACAAGGACTGGGATGTGGAGATGGACAGCGAAAGAAGTTGAAAGATAGGAGGAGTTGCCAGATCGGGAAGAAATGAGATGGGATTCAAAGGAGAGAAAGGAAAGGGGGCAGTGGGATAAAAAAAAAAAAAAAAAAAAAAAATAATATTAATAATAATAATATTAATAATAATATTTTAAAAACACAGTGTCAATTGGCTGGGTTCGAACCTACTTCACTGATTCACATGATATTTATTGTATTCTTTTAGGACGGGGCGGGATGTAGCCCAGTGGTAACGCACTTGCTTGATGCATGGTTGGTTTAATTGGGATTGATCCCTGTTGGTGGGCACATTGGGCTATTTCTCGCCTCAGCTAGTGCACCATGACTGGTATTTTAAAGTATGTGGTATGGGCTATCCTGTTTGATTGATGGTGCATATAAAAGATCCCTTGCTACTAATGAAATAATATAGCGGGTTTCTTCTCTAAGACCCAATAGCCGATTATTAATACATCAATATGCTGTAGTGGTGTTGTTAAACAAAACAAACTTTAACTTTCAGGACAATAAGGGCAAGGATGTGAAGGAGGAGGATAAGAAGGGAGGAACACGGAAAGACGACAAAGGAGGAACGAAGAAAGGTAGGATTATGTTGTGTTTTCCTCCCAGTTGAAAGCACACACTACTTTATACCACCAGAATAACATGTTAACAGTGACCTATGTCATACAGTGTCGTTTTGTGTTTTAACATAACACTGTATGTACTAACATCTAACTGACATTAAGCAATTATGGCACTGAGAAGAGGCAGGGTATGTTTTATGAAGCAAAAAGAAATAGTAGTGACCTGTAGGCAGACACTATTTTCAACCCGTGAAACTGAAAACTATGTTTGTTAATCTACAAACCCATAGCCACGTAGTAGGCACACTCATGGTCTGTTTTCTTTTATTATGTACCTTCAAATTATTTTCTGCCAGAAAGTCTGACTGGATTTCACAGAGGCCATCAGCAACCCCCTGATCCCATGCAATATCTTCCTATCATAATTTCCTCCTTTTTTTCATAACATCCCATGCCCATCTCTGAATTGATAATATAAATTTATCAATTATAGTAATTGAATTTATTCTGTTGTAATATTTTATACAGGTACGCGTGTATGTAATTCAGGCTATAACTTTATATTTCACATGCAGTTAATTAAAATAATGAATATTAAGTAATTTTCTTTCTGTTTTTTGGGCTTTTTAAAATGTTTATTACATTGTTTTTTGAGTTATAGTAATCGCTAATTAAGATGATATTTAGTTTGTTTGATAGACCGGTGGTCGAGTTATATTTACATCATGATGATAATATTTTGTTTTGTTAGATCAGTGGTGGAACAGAGGTTACCATGGTTTCAGTTGTTGATGTTTGTTTTCATTTCATTGTTTGTTATTTCATATTCTTTGTAACTTGATTTCATTGCTTGTATTCAGTTGAGATTCAAGCAAGCTGTCCTGGGCACACACCTCAGCTATCTGGGCTGTCTGTGCAGGTCATATGTTAATGGTTAACTGTCTGAGAGAGAGAGAGAGAGAGAGAGAGAGAGAGAGAGAGAGAGAGAGAGAGAGAGAGAGAGAGAGAGAGAGAGAGAGAGAGAGAGAGAGAGAGAAGGGAGGGAGAGAGGGGAGAGAGAGAAGAGGGGAAAGAAGAGGGGAGGGAGAGAAGAGGGGAGAAAGAGAGAAGAGGGGAGAGAAGAGGGGAGAGAGAAAGCGAGAGAAGGGAGGGAAAGAAGAGGTGAGAGAGAAGAGAGAGAGAGAAGGGAGGGGAGAGAGAGAGAAGGGAGGGGGGAGAGAAGAGGGGAGAGAGAGAAGGGAGGGAGAGAGAGAAGAGGGGAAAGAAGAGGGGAGGGAGAGAAGAGGGGAGAAAGAGAGAAGGGAGGGAGAGAAGAGGGGAGAGAAGAGGGGAGAGAGAAAGCGAGAGAAGGGAGGGAAAGAAGAGGTGAGAGAGAAGAGGGGAGAGAGAGAGAAGGGAGGGGAGAGAGAGAGAAGGGAGGGGGGAGAGAAGAGGGGAGAGAGGGAGAGAAGAGGGGGAGTGAGAGAGAGAAGGGATGGAAAGAAGAGGGGAGAGAGAGAGAAGAGGGGAGAGAGAAGGAAGGGAGGGGAGAAGAGAGACAAGGGAGGGAGAGAGAGAAGGGAGAGTGAGAGAGAAAGGGAGGGAGAGAGAGAAGGGAGAGAGAAAGATAAGGAGGTGTAGTGGTTTTTCATCTCTTCTCTGATCCCCTTTATGACTCGTTCTTCATGGAAGTAGAAGTAGGAAGTCAGTATCTACAATGCATATGTTTAGATGTTGTTATGTACGTTTAATGACAGATTTCCTGGGGTATAATTATATACATGCTAGAGCTTATCTGTTTTATCTGTTAAATATATATTTCTCTTTTGGAGTTTTAGATGTTTAATTTCATTTGTTTTTTATTTCACTTATGAAGTTTTGAAAATATTTAATTTTCTCTAACCTTTGTTCTGTTTAAAAAAAAAAATTCATTTTGTGAATGTTTCCAAGTTAGATAATTTTTTAGAGTAATTGTAAAACTAATTGTAGAGTGTAACTAACTACTAGATACATAGAGTATGATATGGTTTACTGTGAACTTGAAGAATATGTTGATGTATCAAAATTAAAATAATGTATCTTCATAAATACAATAATGCAGGATGCAATGTAGTTTTATCTTTGTAAATAAAACAGTGCAGATTCAAATAGAGCACATACCCTAGCTTGAACCAGTGAAAATGGACACTAAGTTTGGTTAAATTACAAACCTGCAACACATTTGGATAAAATTACAAGAGAATGAAACATGAGTCTGTGAAGTTGAAACGTTGAAATAACGTTAAAAATAGACTAAAATTTGACTCCATAACTGTTACTTCTCAGACGCACGTGCATTTTTAGAAATATAACAAAATGTATTTTGTGGTATTCGAGACATCAGGGTGACCAGAAAAATGTTGGGTGTATGGAAATGGATAATTGTAACAATAAAATATAAGTAAAGTTTGATTTCAGTGATCATAAACGGCTTTAATAGTGAAAAATATGTCTTAGTGTTTAAAAACTAGGGTCTGTCCCTTTAATAAATACAATATTGCAGACAGAAATGTAGGTTTCTCTGTGTAAATGACGTGAAATGGTTTGTAGTGTTACGGTTAATAACACAATGCTGACACCAGTGTAAATGGTTGTAGTGTTAAGGTTAATAACACAATGCTGACACCAGTGTAAATGGTTGTAGTGTTAAGGTTAATAACACAATGCTGACACCAGTGTAAATGGTTGTAGTGTTAAGGTTAATAACACAATGCTGAGACCAGTGTAAATGTTTGTAGTGTTAAGGTTAATAACACAATGCTGACACCAGTGTAAATGGTTGTAGTGTTAAGGTTAATAACACAATGCTGACACCAGTGTAAATGTTTGTAGTGTTAGGGTTAATAACACAATGCTGACACCAGTGTAAATGGTTTGTAGTGTTAGGGTTAATAACACAATGTTGACACCAGTGTAAATGGTTTGTAGTGTTAGAGTTAATAACACAATGCTGACACCAGTGTAAATGGTTTGTAGTGTTAGGGTTAATAACACAATGCTGACACCAGTGTAAATGTTTGTAGTGTTAGGGTTAATAACACAATGCTGACACCAGTGTAAATGTTTTGTAGTGTTACAGTTAATAACACAATGCTGACACCAGTGTAAATGTTTGTAGTGTTAGGGTTAATAACACAATGCTGATACCAGTGTAAATGTTTTGTAGTGTTACAGTTAATAACACAATGCTGACACCAGTGTAAATGTTTTGTAGTGTTACAGTTAATAACACAATGCTGACACCAGTGTAAATGGTTGTAGTGTTACAGTTAATAACACAATGCTGACACCAGTGTAAATGGTTGTAGTGTTACAGTTAATAACACAATGCTGACACCAGTGTAAATGGTTGTAGTGTTAGGGTTAACAACACAATGTTGACAACAGTGTAAATGTTTGTAGTGTTAGGGTTAATAACACAATGTTGACACCAGTGTAAATGGTTTGTAGTGTTAGGGTTAATAACACAATGCTGACACCAGTGTAAATCTTTGCAAATGATGTGAAGTGGCTTGTAGAAGTAGGGTTAATAACACAATGCTGACACAAGTGTAAATTTTATAATGGTTGTAACTTAGGAGTCAATCCAAGCTCTGGCGGTCGGACTTCATGGGGTGAGTAAATGGACCTGGTCTTTATAATGTGACACAAGTCAGAAATACTCTCTCGATGAATCTTTTTCAAAATGTGCTGGGGTGTCTGTGATATTCCTCTCTTCTGTTTTCCTTCATCAGGCATAGTCTATTTCCTAATAAAATCTCTTTTGAAATGTGCTGAGGTGTCTGTGACATACATTCCTCTCTTCCGTTTTCCTTCATATGTATCAGGCATATTCTATCTCCTAATAGAAACTCTTTTAAAATGTGCTGGGGTGTCTGTGACATACATTCCTCTCTTCTGTTTTCCTTCATCAGGCATAGTCTATTTCCTAATAAAATCTCTTTTGAAATGTGCTGAGGTGTCTGTGTCATACATTCCTCTCTTCCGCTTTCCTTCATATGTATCGGGCATATTCTATCTCCTAATAAAAACTCTTTTAAAATGTGCTGGCAGTAAATAACTATTGTTGATTTTCCTGGATGCCTCATTATTGGTTCAATCTGATACATCAACCTTAAAGGAGAGGACAATCAAGGCATTTGGCCTGGTATGCATATTCAACGATATATAATGCACATTATTGCTTAATATCAACACGTATAATCGTATAGTTAAAGGAGAGGACAATCAAGGCATTTGGCCTGGTATGCATATTCAACGATATATAATGCACATTATTGCTTAATATCAACAAGTATAATCGTATAGTTAAAGGAGAGGACAATCAAGGCATTTGGCCTGGTATGCATATTCAACGATATATAATGCACATTATTGCTTAATATCAACACGTATAATCGTATAGTTAAAGGAGAGGACAATTAAGGCATTTGGCCTGGTATGCATATTCAACGATATATAATGCACATTATAGCTTAATATCAACAAGTATAATCGTATAGTTAAAGGAGAGGACAATTAAGGCATTTGGCCTGGTATGCATATTCAACGATATATAATGCACATTATTGCTTAATATCAACACGTATAATCGTATAGTTAAAGGAGAGGACAATTAAGGCATTTGGCCTGGTATGCATATTCAACGATATATAATGCACATTATTGCTTAATATCAACACGTATAATCGTATAGTTAAAGGAGAGGACAATTAAGGCATTTGGCCTGGTATGCATATTCAACGATATATAATGCACATTATTGCTTAATATCAACACGTATAATCGTATAGTTAAAGTAGAGGACAATTAAGGCATTTGGCCTGGTATGCATATTCAACGATATATAATGCACATTATAGCTTAATATCAACAAGTATAATCGTATAGTTAAAGGAGAGGACAATTAAGGCATTTGGCCTGGTATGCATATTCAACGATATATAATGCACATTATAGCTTAATATCAACACGTATAATCGTATAGTTAAAGGAGAGGACAGTCAAGGTATTTGGCCTGGTATGCATATTCAACGATATATAATGCACATTATAGCTTAATATCAACACGTATAATCGTATAGTTAAAGGAGAGGACAATTAAGGCATTTGGCCTGGTATGCATATTCAACGATATATAATGCACATTATTGCTTAATATCAACACGTATAATCGTATAGTTAAAGGAGAGGACAATTAAGGCATTTGGCCTGGTATGCATATTCAACGATATATAATGCACATTATTGCTTAATATCAACACGTATAATCGTATAGTTAAAGTAGAGGACAATTAAGGCATTTGGCCTGGTATGCATATTCAACGATATATAATGCACATTATAGCTTAATATCAACAAGTATAATCGTATAGTTAAAGGAGAGGACAATTAAGGCATTTGGCCTGGTATGCATATTCAACGATATATAATGCACATTATAGCTTAATATCAACACGTATAATCGTATAGTTAAAGGAGAGGACAGTCAAGGTATTTGGCCTGGTATGCATATTCAACGATATATAATGCACATTATAGCTTAATATCAACACGTATAATCGTATAGTTAAAGGAGAGGACAATCAAGGCATTTGGCCTGGTATGCATATTCAACGATATATAATGCACATTATAGCTTAATATCAACACGTATAATCGTATAGTTAAAGGAGAGGACAATCAAGGCATTTGGCCTGGTATGCATATTCAACGATATATAATGCACATTATTGCTTAATATCAACACGTATAATCGTATAGTTAAAGTAGAGGACAATCAAGGCATTTGGCCTGGTATGCATATTCAACGATATATAATGCACATTATTGCTTAATATCAACACGTATAATCGTATAGTTAAAGTAGAGGACAATCAAGGCATTTGGCCTGGTATGCATATTCAACGATATATAATGCACATTATTGCTTAATATCAACAAGTATAATCGTATAGTTAAAGGAGAGGACAATTAAGGCATTTGGCCTGGTATGCATATTCAACGATATATAATGCACATTATTGCTTAATATCAACACGTATAATCGTATAGTTAAAGGAGAGGACAATTAAGGCATTTGGCCTGGTATGCATATTCAACGATATATAATGCACATTATTGCTTAATATCAACAAGTATAATCGTATAGTTAAAGGAGAGGACAATTAAGGCATTTGGCCTGGTATGCATATTCAACGATATATAATGCACACTACAACTATAATCGTATAGTTAATTAATAAAACGGTTAAATGTGACGGCTATTATATATAACGGGCGCAGCCATTTTGTACCATCTCAGTGAGTATGCCCTCTGGCGAGCTGGTGGTTACGTAATACTTAACGCGTAACGTCAGAAATGAGCCTTAGAACTAGAGAAACACAATCTACCTGTTCTTTTGTGGGATGATAAATACACATGTAGTCATACATTGCAATGTTCTGTAATAATACACATCCCAGTAAGCCGGCAATAAGTATATCCAGCACTATATATATTATTTTTCAATACAAAATAAAATACCATTGTCAAAGTGGCTACACAACAAGTCGAAACAATTAACAATGTTTTGCCCATACATTAACCTACGTACTGAAATGATACACAGAGTGTTTTCTTAGTTAATTGGTATATACTGTTAGTTGCTTCTACCTGTGATTCCTGATTGGCAGGTGTGTATTTGATTGGTAACCAGACGAGCCAATTAATTGACGCTGTCTAGACACAAAAATACATACCGATATTGTGGAATATTACCTGTCATTCCTAAAATTGTAATGGACATGGTTTATTACTGTAAATAGTTCTGTAAAACTATTGATTAAGTAGACTTTTCCATCTAAAACCACAGAACTGACCAATTACATAGTCCCAAAGAAAAGAAAATTATCACTTGGGTATCGTGGGTTGTCGTTTTTGCTCCAACGTAGCATATCAATAGGCCTAATAGTGTACATTTTTCCTTTGGATTATTTAACAGAGAAAAATACTATAACCCCATTTTGTTCTGTTAATGCAACTTGAAATATATTTAGTTAAATAGTTTATTATATACTCTTCAAAAGAAGAAACGCAAAACCACATTGTCGTAACATTTGGAGAATTGATTTAATTATTGAATGGTGAGTCTGATAATTACCAAATGTTGCAGGATTGTTCACAATTCACTCTAGTCCACTGTGAGTAAGTGATAGGACACACCACCAAGGTCAAGGTCATCTGGAGTCAATACCGGGTGTGGCCTCCGCGTGTGTTGACAACTGCCTGGCACCGCCTGCCCATTGAAGCAACCAGAGTACGGATGACGTCCCGGGGGATGGTGGCCCACTCGGCCTGCAAGGCTGCTGCCAGCTCGGGCAGGGTCTGGGGCTGTGGTTGTCGCTGTCGGAGGCGTCGGTCCAACTCGTCCCAAAGATGCTCAATTGGGTTCAAATCCGGTGATATCGATGGCCAAGGAAGGACATTAATGTTGTTGTTCTGTAGGAAAGCCGTTGTGAGACGTGCTGTGTGAGGCCTGGCGTTGTCATGTTGGAACACTGCGTTGGCGTTGGCCATAACTGGAACGATGTGTGGCCGGAGGATCTGGTCAATGTAGCCCTGTGCATTCAGGTTGCCCTGCACGTGGACCAGGTCAGTTCTGCCAGTGTGTGAGATGGCTGCCCACACCATGACACTACCCCCGCCGAATCTGTCCACTTCCTGCACGCAGTTTGCCGCATAACGTTCACCACGACGCCTATACACGCGACATCTTCCATCATGACGTCGGAGCAGAAATCGGGACTCGTCACTGAACCACACCTGTCTCCATCGCAGTTGAGGCCATTGTCGATGAATCTGGCACCACTGCAGTCGGAGTCGACGGTGTTGTGGTGTTAAGATGACACCTCGAACTGGACGTCTGGCACGAATTCCTACCTCACGTAGGCGGTTCCGTACGGTCTGGTCGGATATCCTGCGCAAACCTGGTATTGCTGCGGCTGTGGAGGTGGCAGTAGTCAATCGTTTCCGAAGGTGGCGTACCCGGATGTAGCGGTCCTGCCCGGGGGTAGTGACCCGTGGTCGACCGGATCTAGGGAGGTCACGTGTTGATCCATGTTGCTGGTAACGGTCCCACAGTCTGGAGATGGTGCTTGGGGACACATGGAATGCCCTGACAACGGCCGTTCTGGATTCGCCTGCGTCTAGTCGGCCGATGGCATTGTTTCTCTGCGGTTCACTGAGACGTGGCATGTCCTGGATTGTCAACTGTCGGCCAGATACAGAGGCCAGGCAAGCGAACACCCTGCACTTTTATACTGTCGGTGTTCATGTTGCACGTGCAGACAACGCACATGCATTGGTGACATGGTTTGCACGTGGCTGCGTTTTTGCGAATATTCACATTTTGGAACTTTATTGTACAGTAGCTGCGTTTTATCGAATGTAACCGTGGGAATGTGTTTGGGATATGCAATGACCTTATATTCACAAAGCATGAACCGGTAGGAAACATAAAATCGGAGTTATAACCCATTTGTACCCTTTTGCGTTTCTTTTTTTGAAGAGTATATTATTATGTCATTTATGCTGTTTTACAAGTCAGGTTGATCAAAGAGAAGCGCCGTGTCGAACATTACTGCTTTTGTTTACACTGTACATACAGGAGATGGTCAGGAGCTGACGTCACTTCGCCCCAAGCTATCCCACCGGACGTCACAAAAACAAAACAAAATGGCTGCCCCCAGTTAGCAGGAATAATCATGTTTTTTTATTAACTCTAAAATTACGCGTTTTTCATTTGCTAAAGTGTCAGTATGTGTTGGTGGTCCGGGTATGCATCTTTCCAACACATAAGGCTCTTGTTTGAGTTGACTCTCCCTTTAAAGGGACATTCCTGAGTTTGCTGCATTGTAAGATGTTTCCGACTAATAAAATATTTCTACAATTAAACTTACATATTAAATATATTTTCTTGTTTAGAATATCAGTGTCTGTATATTCAATGTGTTTCTGGTCGTCTTAATATTTGTAAGAAGCCCAAACTGGATTTTGTTTAAAATATTTTAGGAAATAAAATGAAATTTATCCTAGTACAAATATTAGAACAATTAGAAACATGTTTAATATACAGCCACTAATATTTTATGCAGAAAAATATATTTGATATGTATAATTACAATCGCTAAAAAGTCTCTGCTAGTCAACAGCATTATAAAAATTGCAGAAAACTCAGGAATGTCCCTTTAATGTCTGTCTCTAAACATCTGTTAACTGATCTCTGTAATAATTACTGGGTCATTCAGGTAGTTATATATCAGTTTAATACATGTGTCTCTAAACATCTGTTATCTGATCTCTGTAATAATTACTGGGTCATTCAGGTAGTTATATATCAGTTTTAATGTCTGTCTCTCTAAACATCTGTTATCTGATCTCTGATTCAGGTAGTTATATATGTCTGTCTCTCTAAACATCTGTTAAGTGATCTCTGTAATAATTATTGATCCATTCAGGTAGTTATATATCAGTTTTAATGTCTGTCTCTCTAAACATCTGTTATCTGATCTATGTAATAATTACTGGGTCATTCAGGTAGTTATATATCAGTTTTAATGTCTGTCTCTAAACATCTGTTAAGTGATCTCTGGAATAATTACTGGGCCATTCAGGTATTTCTTATAGATCAGTTTTAATGTCCATCTCTCAGGCAGCTTCTAACTGTAGTAAAGAGGGTTCTTTCTTAAGGTAGTTGTTTCCTAAAGGTGGCTGTATAATGCAGGTGGTCATCTACTAAATGTGGTTGTATAATATAGGTGATTACACAGGTACACTGTAGTTATTACTCATATGTTTTAAATGAGCCACTCGTTGAAAGTGTTATTTAATGTTTAATATACTACTCAAAAGAATTTAAGGGTCAAAAATTTATAACCAAATAAGATTCAGAGTGTATT